>NC_000074.6:96087747-96365247 GCF_000001635.26 Mus musculus
TATAGCATTCTCTTTCCTAGTATCCAACTATCACTTAAACAGTCTCTTAAAGAGGGAACAATGATCTTTGATATTGTGTTGTACTCATTGTTCTATGTCTCCACCTTCTTCCTCTTTCCCCTTATTTACTTTCTTTCTTTTATTTTCTCATGTTTTCTTATTCTGTTTATACTTATTTTTTAAATTGACAAAATATTGCTTCTCTTGGATGTACCTCCTGGTCACCTGCAACGTTGCTTTCTTTGACTGACATCTCTTCAGTACACCTGCTTTCTTTCCAGACACTATTCTGTTCTCTTTTTCCATGAGTTCAAGCTGTCAAGATTCTATATATACTTAAGTGAGATCATGTGAAATTTGTCTTTCTCTGCTTGGCTTATCTAATATCTCACTTAATGTATTGTTCCCTGGGCTCATCCATATTGAAATGGAAGGATTTTCCTTTTGTAGAAATATTTCAGTAATATCCCCTTGTATGTCTACATCACATCTTCTTTATTCATTGGTTGGTACCATGTCTTGCTATTATGAAAGTGAATAATGCTGTAAAATGCTGGGAAGTGAAGCCTGGTCTTGGCTTCTGTTCATTTCTTAGGTATATACTTAGCATTTATTTAGCAGTGGAAATGCTGGAACATAAACATGATTTGAAGAAACCTCAGCACTGTCTTCTTTCACTTCCATCAGTGGCATGCAAACATTCTTTTTTCTCTCCATTCTCACACGCACTCATTATCTTTTGTCTTTTTTTGACAATTGCCACTTTTACTGGCCTGAGGCAATGTATCCTAGTCATTTTGATTTTCACTTCTTTAATAATTAGTGATTTTGAACATTTCTACCTGAACCTGTTGGCTATGTGTATCTTAAAAAAAACAATGTATATTTATATTTTTTCCTTTTAGAAAGTCAGATTTTCTTTTTGCTATTGAGTTGTTTGAGTTTTTAAAGGACATATCTTGTATATTAAGCCTTTATTTACAGGGGAATACCAGGGCCAAAAAGGGGGAGTGGGTGGGCAGGGGAGTGGGGGTGGGTGGATATGGGGGACTTTTGGTATAGCATTGGAAATGTAAATGAGTTAAATACCTAATAAAAAATGGAAAAAAAAAAAAAGAAACCAAAAAAAAAAAAAAAAGCCTTTATTTGACATGACTGTTTTTTCCTGTTGTGTAGGTTATCTCTTGTTTGATCATTTCTTTGGATGTGCAGATTTTACATTTGATATAATCTCATATATCTATTTTTCTTGCTTATGCCCTTTTGTACACAACAAAAAACCATCCCCAAACCAAAACAAACGAATGCCCCCAAACAAAACCATTGCAAAGATTCAAGTCAGTGAGCACCATTTGGTTTGTTTTACTGTAGCTGTTTTGCCCTTTTGGTCTTATATTTTAATCTTTAATCTATTTGAGTTAGTTGAGGTCAATCTTGAAAACAATGGTGTAGTCCCCTTCTGCATGAAGACAACAAGTTGTTCTGCATTTTATGAGGGAGTTTTTCTTTTTTTTTTCCATTTTTATTAGGTATTTAGCTCATTTACATTTCCAATGCTATACCAAAAGTCCCCCATACCCACCCACCCCCACTCCCCTACCCACCCACTCCCCCTTTTTGGCCCTGGCGTTCCCCTGTACTGGGGCATATAAAGTTTGCGTGTCCAGTGGGCCTCTCTTTCCAGTGATGGCCGACTAGGCCATCTTTTGATATATATGCAGCTAGAGTCAAGAGCTCCGGGGTACTGGTTAGTTCATAATGTTGTTCCACCTATTGGGTTGCAGTTCCCTTTAGCTCCTTGGGTAATTTCTCTAGCTCCTCCATTGGGAGCCCTGTGATCCATCCATTAGCTGACTGTGAGCATCCACTTCTGTGTTTGCTAGGCCCCGGCATAGTCTCACAAGAGACAGCTACATCTGGGTCCTTTCAATAAAATCTTGCTAGTGTATGCAATGGTGTCAGCGTTTGGATGCTGATTATGGGGTGGATCCCTGGATATGGCAGTCTCTACATGGTCCATCCTTTCATCTCAGCTCCAAACTTTGTCTCTGTAACTCCTTCCATGGGTGTTTTGTTCCCAATTCTAAGGAGGGGCATAGTGTCCACACTTCAGTCTTCATTTTTCTTGAGTTTCATGTGTTTATCAAATTGTATCTTATATCTTGGGTATCCTAGGTTTGGGACTAATATCCACTTATCAGTGAGTACATATTGTGTGAGTTCCTTTGTTTTTCTAACAGTGTCGAATAATTTGGAGGCCAATTTTAAGTGGAGATATTGAGTCCCCCGTGGTGACATCAGCTACCTGATGACTATTCTGGTTGCAGGTCACTGGTGACGATTTTACTAGGTCATCCCCTTGTAGATGGTTTTAATTCACCTCATGGTTGTTGGGAATCAGACTCAGGACATCTAGAAAAAGCAGAGCAGCCAGTGTTCTTAACCCCTGAACCATCTCTCTAGCCCAAGATGTCAAATGACCATGACTGTTTCTTACTGCTAACGGGGCTTCTGTTAGATCCTCTCCTTTTTCTCAGCTTTGTTCTTCCTAATGATTCTGTGATGTGTAGTCTATCCTTCCAAGAAGTTCTTCTGAATGTGTAATTTAGAATTTATTCCTGCTGCATGCAATTAGGAGAGCTTACTGGACCAAATAACAGCAGGTTCTGTATGCTACCATCTGCCTATCCTTATTTGACCTACTCTGTAAGGAGTAATCTCCATTCTAGCTCTTGAATGGAACCCTCCCAGGCTAATTCATTTCTGCAATGATATTTTGAGCTCTCTGAGTGTGTGTGTGTCCCTTACACCTCACATTTTGTCATGTGATATCTGGCAATTAAAAAAATACTCTATTAAGTTAATTTATTTCAAATTTCTAGTTTCATCAAAAGTTCCGAAAGGGAAGGCTTATTCTCTATCCCTTCTCCTCTTCTCCTCTCTGGTACAACGGAGTACTGCAAAAGTAGAATAGAAAATGGCTGCTTTCAAAAAAATCACCTAGTGCTTTGTGGATTAACAAACAATTATACTAAGCTGATGTCACCCTGTGCTGGAATTGTCATTGTTTGTGTTTATAGCTGAATGAAGACACTAAAATCAGCAGATAGGATTAAGCATTTAGACCAGAGTGAACAGCCTTGGATTTAACCTTGGAAAATGTTCCCTGGGTTAGCCGTATGAGCAAGCCAGCTTCCTTTTCTAATCAGTCAGTGAGCAAAACAAAAATGAACAACTAAAACAAATGAAGAGACCCTTTCTTCCAAGTCTATCACAAGCTAACACATGCTTAATTTTTCCTACAGCTGAGCAAGTGCTGGGGCACCTGGATGAACCAGTGCAGTAACAGAGAGAAGGTCTGGCAGATGCTGCCTGGTCTATTTTCATTGTGAACAAAGGAGTTAGACAAGAGCTCTTCCCCATGCCACTCGCAACTCTCAAACAGGAGCAAGACGATGCAGGGAGGCTGGTATAGATGCTTACTGTTCATGTGGGATGCTTGGCATCCATGGTCACGTGCTATGTTTTGGAAAGTCTTCACTCTGTAAGCACCGCAACTTTCCACTATTGTGTTAGGCAGTCTCTTATCATCACTGTGATAAATTTCTACTCACCAGAGGAAATGATCTTAGTTCATAGTTACGGAGGTTTCTGACATGGTTGTCTAGCTCTATTTATTTCAGGACCATTGTAAGACAGAACTTCATTGCGCAATCTGCATGGAGGAGGAAAGCTGATTGTCTCATGGAAACCAGGAAGAAGGGATCCGGAAGAATTTGCTGGGGGTAAACATCCTTCAAGAGCAGTTCCCCAGTGACTTACTTTCTCCAAATAGGCTCCCCAAATTTCTACCACCTTCCATTAGGCCCTGAAGCTACAAATCTGTGCATGGAGTGATGCATGCGTGAGGTCAGAGCTCTCACAGTCTAGTGGATTTTCAAATGTACCACATTGAATTGTTGCTATCCAGGGAGAACATCCGAAATCCAAACCATAACATCCAGGAAAGCTGAAAACAAAATTCTAATTGTTCAAAGGCTGGAAGATGGCTCAGCAGTTAAAAGCATTGGTTTCTCATCCAGAAATTCTGAGTTCAATTCCTAGTTATCACATGGTGGCTCACAACCATCTGCTATGGACTCTGATTCCCTCTTCTGGTGTGCATGAAAACAGAGCATATTATATATATATATATATATATATATATATATATATATATATATATATATATGTATATTAAGTGTATAAAACTTTAAAAAAGTCTAATAGTTCTAAATGTTTTTGATGAGCCAGCCTCCAGCCTCACCAGCAGTTACTTTAATGAGGTTCAGTTTACTGAACTTAGAGGATTTTTGTTTTTTCTTCTCTACTTCAAACAGTTTTGCCTATTCAAAGAGTTACTAATCCTCCATATTCCATTTTATTCTAGAAGTCTTATCATTTCATCTTTCTCATTTATGCCTGCAATGTTCTTCAAGTTAATATTGCCCTTTGTATGAAATGTGAGTCAATATGTGATTTTGTTGTTTTCATATAAGCATTGAATTGACCATATTCATTAGTTTTCCTCTTATGGAATTCCTGTGGTCTCCTGACTCATGTATAGTAGTCATCTTCCAGTCTCTCTATTTTGTTGCATTTGCCTTTTTCTTTACCGCTTAACCAATATTACCATGATTATTACAGTTTTTACTCTCCAGTTGTGCACATTTTCAAGCTTTGTTGTGTTCCAAATATCCAAAAAAATATTCCAATAAACTAATTTTGGGGGCCATACTGGACAGGTCTGTTTTTCTTGCAACTGAGAATCATAGGAATTAAGTGTTCTTTAAAGCAAGCCTATATTTATTCAAGAACTCAAAATCATATAATTTTTGAAATGATTACTGGAATTTGATGAGTAAATTAAAAAAAAGGATCTAATGAAAGAAATGCTGTCTTCTAAGAAAGCTTGTGGGTCATCATTGGTGGATAAATAAGGTTAGGGGTGAGTATGTGTGTGTGTGTGTGTGTGTGTGTGTGTGTATGGTGTGTATGTATGGTGTGTATGTACACTTGCATACACTTTCAAATCCATTTTATTCAACTGTTGAGACTTAGAGAAGTTAGCATGATGCTGAATTCACATGAGTGATTGATATCATCCTCATATAGATGATGAAAGGGCTATTCCCTTAAAATAGTCGCATACATGAGGTGTTTGAAATGATCAACTACTGCTTCTTTATCGCTTCCACCTCTACAACCCTATGTATCTGATATAACAAATCAATCAAAGCATGGAGTCAAGGTCAAGGGCCATACAAACCAATAGTTTAGTTGGTGGAAATCTTTCCAGCTAACTGGAATTGGTTACTCATTTGCAGAATCTGGTTAGGACCAACAGAAAGTATAACCTGTCATGCATTTGGGGAAAAGAGTGAAGTCCTCTTAACAGTTATGTCTAAGATCAGTTATTTCGAAAACATTCCAAAGAGTGCTAACATTCTTTTACAAGCATCAGGGACTGCTACAGTACAGAGGCCACACAGTGAACAGTACCATTTACTCTTGTTCCATGTGAACTTGTCAACTCAAGTTGTAGCTTGAACCGTGTCACTTAAATCACAACGTATGACCACGATCAGCAGACTCCCCAAAGTCAATTTCTTTTTTGACTCATTTGTGAAAATCAGGGCTTTTGTTCTCCCAATACTCTTATATGTTGCATGCCTCTTGGAAGGAGCTGTGAAGAATATGGCCATTGATGTCTCTGATGGTGAGATGCAGGCACCTGTGGCTTCAGCATGGGCAGATCGACCACCTTTCCTTACGTTGATTTTGTTGCCTCGTAAGGACACCCTGTTCAGCTTCTCCTTCCTGTCTCTGCAGAACTGGGGGATGACACCTCACAGAGGCTCACATGTGATTTTATCTCAAATAATCAGAGAGCCAAGAAATACTAATAACTTAATCTTTGGTGAAATATGTTTTTTTTTGTTTCCTGTATATAATTGTCTTTGTATTTTCTGCTTATCCCCAACTGACAGTGTTTTAATTAAAAGTTAAGGTGAGAGAACATGGGGAAGTATCTGGAGGAGCTCCCTTGCCTTTTATTTAATCCTATTGTGTCAAACAATGCTCTAAGCCTTGTGGTAAGCAAGTAGAGAATTAGAAGTGAGAGAGAGAAAAAAAACACCCAGAAACAAAGTGGGTTAAAAAAAATCCACAGAATAGCTTGCAAATGCTTCAGTTTTAAGAAAAGACTTATAATTCGTGAACAAAATTGGCCCTGTAAGATGGCTCAGCAGGAAAAGGTGCTTGCTGCACAAACATGTGACCTGAGTTTGAGCCCCAGAACCCAGATAGAGGTGGAAGGAGAGAACAAACGCCTCTAAGTTATTTTCTGACCCCCACATTCTGACCATTGACAGACTCACCATATCCACATGCACATATGCACAACAATAACAAACACATTAAAATCCTTTTTTAAAAAATTGAAGAAGACTTTTATTTATGACTCAAATATCTATCACAATGGTATTGAAATCAAATATATACATCTATACACAAACATATAGGTACACTACATGTACTTTAGAATCACAGACGCTGCATAGTTCCTTGTTTAGATCAAATATGAATTCCAAACGTGAATGCAATTGAGTAAAACAAACAAACAATAAAACCACAAACAAATCCCACTAATAAGAGCTCAGTCCCACTAACTGCTCAGTCTATATTCCTCTAGAGTCTGCATTCTGAAAATCGTTTCCTGAGCGTCCTTACACACTGGTGTTTACAGAAATACATCTGGGGAGAGTGGTTCCCTTTACTCTTCTGTGATGTTCAGCACCACAGAAGAGCACACTTCAGAATGGCTGGAGAAGTTCATGCCCATCTCTGCCATCACAACGTACCCATGTTTGTCTGTGTCTTCCTTTTGTCCCTAGTGGTCCTTTTGACATGTCCCCCAATCCTTATTTACAAGGATAGAAAGAGACACAGAAGTCATGTGCATTCTTCCAGTACCATGTTTGGTGGAGTTTTGTACATTTTGTTTTTCTTTTTCGTGCTACAGGGTTGCTACAGCCTTCTTTAGAACAAAGTTTATTTTTCAAGGTTGGTTCAGTTCACGAATGATCTTTGAAAATCGAGACAGACACAAGGTAGGAGAAATAAAAGCTCTTTTGAGGATTTTCTCAATTATCTGATATGGTGCCACTGAAGGCTTCCCTGGGCTTGACCACCCTCTGTGTTGGACAGCTTATTATTTGCAAGAACTCATGCTTGTGGCATTTCCTTATCCTGGTGACAGTTCAGATACTTGATCTTGCTAGCCAACAAGCGAAACAATTTTCTTCTTCTTCTTCTTCTTCTTCTTCTTCTTCTTCTTCTTCTTCTTCTTCTTCTTCTTCTTCTTCTTCTTCTTCTTCTTCCTCCTCCTCCTCCTCCTCCTCCTCCTCCTCCTCCTCCTCCTCCTCCTCCTTCTTTCTCTTCTTCTTCTTCCTTTTGAAAAAAATTTGGCAATAAAAAGAAAGGAGGTAAGGTTTACAGAATGAGTTTTGTGTCTGGCCTTCATAAATTATATTTTATTTTTAAAATTAAAAATTGAAGTTTGTTATTATTGTTATTATAATTATAATTATAATTATAATTATTGAAATGGGTATTTCGCCTGCATGGATGTTTATGTACCATGTGTGTGCAGTGTCCCCAGAATCCAGAAGGGGCATTGGATTCCGTGCGACTGGAGTTACTAATAATTAATTATACACCACCATCTGGGCACTGGGGATTAACCCCAGGTCCTCTGGAAGAGCAGCTAGAACTCCAGTCTCTTTACAAATTAAAAATAAATTGACTTTACAGAAGACATCCTTGAATCTCTGTATCACCCAGAGATGTGGAATACAGAGTTGAGATGGCCATGTGCATTTCCTTTAAATTTAATGTTTCCTTTGGAGCAAAAATCTCTAAATTGTAGTCACCAAAGAGTTCATTGAAGGAGACAAAGATGTGTAAGAGGGCTATCTGGCAGCAGAGTTGAAGAGAGGAGTTTTGTGTTGGGTTCTTGGTACCATGTTTCTGAGTTGCAGTGTACTGGTCATTTATCTTTTTGTTGTAGATTGATTTTATGGCCTGGTCTTTCCTATTGTGCACTCTTCAGTTTCTCATGATTTTTTATTTTTGATTCTGGCTTCTAGACAAGATTTGCAAATGGAGGTGTGGACACAGAGCTAGAAGCTAGATGATATTCTTTTTTTTCTCCCTGATTTGGGACTTGCCTTTGCTACGAGGTACATTAGTTTTCATGATTAAGTTTCTGTTGATTGTGATGCTGGGTCTATAGTTTCAACTGGGGACTTCATCTCTTTGGTTCTTTATTTCCAGGAAGATTCCTACTGTTGTTGATGTCTGGCTTGGTTTACCATCTCCTGTTGGGTTTCAGCCCCTACATTTCTCACCAAAACAATTCCTTGTCCTAATTTCCCCTAGATGCACTCCCCCCCCCCCATTTCCTGGTTGGACCACTTGAGCACACTGCTTGTTGACTGTGCTCTGCCTGTCAACATCAGATCCTTTACTCACATTGAAGCATTTGTAAGTAATGCATAAGGACTTCTAGAACACACTTATTTCTCAAACATAAGATAGATAAGAAGCATAGCATTTGGATTATAATTATACTGGGCTGGAGAGGTAGTTCAGTGCTTTAAGCACTTTAAAGAACTTGTTGCTCTTGCATAAATTTCAGTTGTTTAATTCCCAGCATGCACATGGTTCACAATGATCTATAACTCTAGTTAGAGATCTAGTGCCTTCTTTTGACCTTCTTTTGGTTTACCTACAAATATGCAAGCCAAACCTACATAAAATAAAATAATATGTCTAATAAAAACAAAAAACCCTAATAGGTAGATAAACACCTAACTCCTAGTTTTTTTTTAGATGAAAAATGTAAAAATTCCCATTAAGAATTTTATTAGTTAGATAGAAATTTTTGAAAGGGTTCAACCAAAATAGTGATATTTTCCCTATAGTGGATAGTGAATAGTGAATACCACAAACTTGGGGTCACTTAGATTTTCAGTGGCAAGATTTCTTGACTTAATCCAAATAGGTCATAACTAAATTTAAGATGAAATTTGGAATAGAGACCTATTTCAGTTCAATATATAAGCTTACTCTGACATCAGATTTTTCTTCTTGAAGTGGGGATAATCATAAACTTATGATTATCTTCTCTGACAAAAAGTTCTTAGTTCTGGAGAGAAGGCATATGAAGAATTACCTTGAGATTTGTAAATAGCCATTGTTATCTAAATCCCAGGAAGAATATTGGCAGTGTAGGATGGGCTCCTCAATGTCTCAGAACACCTAACATCTGTTTTTGCTACTTTAGTAACATTACAATACCTAACCTCTGCTTTTCCTATTTTAGTAACATCAAGATTATTTGCAAATTGTGTGGAGAATCTAGCATCCTGAACTTTCCTCACTGGTATACGTATTCCAGGTAATGCTAAGAAAATACAAAAATATATTAAGTGTGAGAATGTGTTTTATCAGGTTACAAAGGTCAATTTTGTCCCTAAATTGTTAAGCATATTATTTTGAGTTAATGAAAAGGCTGACAAGTTTCCTAGGTGCATTTTTCCATTGATTAAAAATGGTCCTAGGTTTTGCCCTTCATTTTATTTCTTAATTTGATGACTCACAATGGGTTTTCAGTAATGAATCTTGTTTGTTTAGAAGAAATGTGATTTGGATGTAATGTATTTTCTTATATATTAATGAATTTTACTGTTTCCAGAATTTTTTGTCAGCATTTGTAAAATATAGATTTTTTTCATCAAGTTTCTGTATTAAGCTAATCCTGGTATAATATGTTTTCCTGTTATTTTCTTTTCTGTGAAAGATGTTATAGAAGACTGAGGTTATTTTTTCCTTTACTACTTTGAAGAATTTACCAGGCAAGACAACACCTGAGTTGGAATATTGGTTTAGAGATTCTAATAAATTTTATTTAATAATAAATTTAAACTTTAAAATAGTTAAATCTTATTACCTAAAATTTTTCATTTCATCAAATATTTCAAATTAGCATAAAGGTAGTAACTATCATTTAAAACAGCTTTATAAGACATCATTTGCAAATATTATATATGTAGAATGATGGGTTGTATCTCTACATTCTCATAGATGCATATAATGTCCTTTGATCACAATCATGCCATGACATCCCTGTGATCACAATCAGCCCCACCATTACATCCCTGTGATCACAATCAGTCACCTCACCATTACATCCCTGTGATCACAGTCAGTCTCACTATCACACTTCTTGTATTCTCTTCCTTCTCTCACTGGCACCTTCCTTTCCCCAAGTAGTTTCCCCTTCATGTCTTTGTTTAAATTCAGATGAAATGTAGAAACCATGTAGAATTTGTTTTTCTGACTCTGCCTTATTCCACTTTACATACTTAACATGCTGCTTTCCTGTTCCATATACTTTCCTGCAAAGAACATGATTTTATTCTTCTTTAAGGTAGAGTAATACTCCCTTGTGTATCCATTCTATATTTTAAATAATCTTTATTGAAGTATAATTAGAATACAGAAACTTAGTATAATCTATGGGACAGTGTATTTGGAGTTAATTAATTTATTTTTATTTTATTTATTTTTATCATTTAAGTAGGGTTTCCTTGCTGTGAATAGATGCTCTGAGCACAACAGCTCTTATAAAGGAGAACATTTAAATGGAGCTGGCTTACAGTTCACAGGTTTAGTCCATTATCATCACAGCATGAAGCATGGTGGCATGCAGGCAGACATGGTACTGGAGAGGTAGCTGAGAGCTCTCCATCTGGATCCCCAGGCAGCAGGAAAAGAGAGTGATACCGGGTGTAGCTTGAGCTTTTGAAATGTCAAATCCTACCCCCACCCCATCCCGTGACTAAAACAATCCCAAAGAACTGTATCACCATCCCTGACTTCAAATTGTACTACAGAACTATCATAATAATAACAACAACATGTTATTGGCATAACAGATACAGTGATCAGTGGAATAGAATTGAAGACCCAGACATAAATCCATACACCTATAATAAAGAAGGCAGAAATACACACTGGGAAAAAACATCTTCAATAAATGGTGTTGATCAAATGGGATGGATACATATTTACCCAGAATTCAAACAGAGCCATACTTTAGACCCTGCACAAAACTCAACTCCAAATGGATCAAAGACTTCAATATAAAACCAGATATTTCTGAACCTAATAGAAGAGAAAGCAGGGGGTGCTCTTGAGCTCCTTGGCACAAGGAAAAACTTTCTGAAAAGAACATCATTGGCAGAGGAAATTTATTTTTAAATTGTTGAAACTCATGGCTGGTTGAGGCTATATTATAAGCTGCAACAATTTTCCTTTTTCTATCACATAAAACTTCTACATTTCTCAGTAGTTGTATAGTCCTTTTCCCCTATTGTCCTATAATTGTGACGAGTGCCTGCTTAACATACCATGTTTTCTTTTTTTCATGTTGTTTCATGGATATGAACCTGCCTGTTGGTCACAGTAGCTGGTGTGGTTATTATTATTTTCTTCTCAAGTGATGTTACCCAATAGAACCATATTTTGACTCTCCAATAACATTTATCCCATTTCGTTCTGTGGTACCATTCATAGTAGTATTAAGGATAGGCATCTCTGCTGCTCAAATCTCTGTTAGCAAAATCCCCTTCCACATCCATCACAAACTAATATCAGGCTTCTCCCCTCTGGCTCCATTTGGCATGAGAAATTTATAAACATAGCTGCTGTCTGAGGTTGAGTACCAGACAATGGATTATGTTTGAAGAACCTGATGGACTCACCAAAGCCAAATTTCATTTCTGTTACAAAGCAAGTGTTGTCTGTTTAGGTTTATTATATACAATTAAGAGCTCACTGGAGCCCAAGGAAGGCCGTCTAAACATCACTTCTGCTGCCAAAATGTATCCTTGACGATCCCTGTTTTGTGTAGAATGTCATTTAATTTTGTGTGTTGGAGGAGACGCTTTTGGTATTCAGGGATTGTCAGCCCTTTGGTTAAAGGAAGTTTGATGGGGTTACTGTGGACTTCATTGTTCAAATGAAAAGTTCAGAAAAGAGAGTATAATGGGATTTGGAATCTATTCCATCTGCTTTTGAATACAGTCTAACCATTATATTAAATCCAAGGTGGATAGAACAGAGCTGGTGCTATGTGCAATTTTTCTTACTTTGAAGCCAGCTACATGGAGAATTTTTATGTTTTGTTTTCGAAAAGTAGGCAGATTATATTCTTGGTTCATCTCTGTTTTGCGGAGGTAAAATTAGAGGCCTCAGCCTCCTGCTGGCAGAACGAGCTCTCAATTTCTCACTGTCGAAATTCAATCTGATTTCTATCTTTTTCACTAAAAAGCTGTCAACAGCAAATAAGCACATTCCCCATCAAAGAACCCACTCATTTCCGAGGTATACACATTCTTCTCATGGGAAAGGATTCAAATAATTTAAATTGTTTCTGACTTTTAATTTCTTTCCTGGGAAATGGGAAATGATACCGGTGTGGACTCTAACTGTGGGACAAAATGGAAGAAGAAAAGATGCGCATGGTTCTCTTCAGCGTGTCATCCCCAGACCTTTGGGCTTGGAGACGGCATGTTTACAACATACCAAACAGGGCTTCCATCCCCATTTTCATCTGCAGCTAGCCTTCTGACCAGAACTCTATATGCCTCCTTCGAAGATGAGCCAGTAAAAGGAAATTCCTTTCCAAAGTAACCTTGGTATAGGGCTATGTATTGCCAGCAATTAAAAAAAAAAAGAACTGCCTTGGAAATTAAGTATATATTTTTATTTGTTAGAATTCCTTTGAGTTTTGGAAATGGCCTTTTCTTTGGAGACAGATGAAATTGTAGTTGCCTTACTGTGCCACAAAAAAGCCATTTAACATGGCGTCTCTTTCTTTCCTAGCTCCCTTTAATTTTCCTGGGTTGGTCTGTTCAAGGGAAGTGTTTAATAGTGTGTATTGTTTTTATAGCTGTGCCTTTATGATGAGCATATGAGTTGCTTTGGTTTCGGAACCTCTTTAAATAGACTTGTAAAATTGCGAGCCTTTTGCGTTTAAACTGTAAATTGCACTATCTTTCATTCTCTCCTGCCAGTTCATGCAAGCATTCAGAATCTCAAATCTCAAGATTTGGATTAGAAGTGGTAGGCATGGTGCACACATGCATATGGATGAGCCACCTATCGCTGGGAAAAGCATCTCCCCTTCTGTGCAAATGCATTTGACAGTGTTCAGAAAAAAAAAGTAGCTCTTGAGTAGATTTGGAGTCAGCCAGGAGTCTATCACGATAGTTGTCAGAGGACTTCCAGGATTTTAAAAAGTTCTCATACTCTCCTTAGCAGTACTATGATTAGTCAAGGTCCCCCTTAGAATGAAGATACTTAAATATTCAGCTGGAAATTGAAAATAGTATCTCATCAGCATACACAGCTAACAGAATAAGATGCAACCTCACCCTCCTCTTTGACTGTGTGTGTGTGAGATGAGTTCTCTATTTATTCAATTTAACTTTTTTTTTTTCAAGACAGGATCTCACTGTGTAGCTATAGCTGTCTTGAATCTCACTATACCGATATGCTTTACTGAAGTATAATTAGTATACAGAAACTAGGTATAATTTATATGACTTGATGTGTTTGGATCTGTGATATCACTATAATCAAAACACATATAACTCCTCCCGATATTTCCTTATATCCTCTCTCTCTCTCTCTCTCTCTCTCTCTCTCTCTCTCTCTCCTCTCCCTCTCACTCTCACTCTCCCTCTCCCTCCCCCCCCTCTTTCTCTCGTCAAAGTCTTTCTGGCTAGCCCAGACCTTCCCATATAGACCAGATAGTCTTTGAACTCCTAGAGATTCTCTCACCTCTGACTCTTCCCAAGTGCTAGGATTAAAGATGCATGCCACTACGCAAGGATCAGTATTATTTTTGAAGACCTAGTTCATAGGTTCCTGCTAGTGAATTAAATATTATACAAAAAATAAGCCTGAATCTTATCTTACATTGTTAGACTATGGAAGACACTATTACAGTTGGGATACCTATATCTATGTACTCATTTATTTTGAACTTATTATTTTATTACATCATTTTTTCTTTTACTCTTCTCACTACCATATACTTCCCTCTCTCTCTTTCAAATTCATGGCCTCCATTTTTATTAATGATTGTTACATATTATAAATATTGTTTCATTAATGATGTCATATTTATATTATATATATATGACCTGCTTAGTCTGTATAATGTTAAATATATGTGTGTTTTGGGGGTTGATCATTTGTTATTGTGATGTGCCTTGTTCATATGCCCAAAAGACCAACCAGGAGCCGACTCCAAGGCAATTACATTATGGTCTCTTTATAATAAACTTGAGTTTGGGCTTACTCACTGCTGGCCCACAGGATGGTTTGGTGAAGTAGCCCTGAACTCTCATTGGGACAAAGTTGTTTTTTTTTCAAACCAAATTCTTTTATTAGATATTTTCTTTATATACATTTCAAATGCTATTCCAAAAGTTTCCTGTATCCTCCTCCCACCCTGCTCCCCTACTCACCCACTTCTGCTTCTTGGCCCTGGCATTCCCCTGTACTGGGGCATAAAAAGTTTGCAATACCAAAGAATCTCTCTTCCCAGTGATGGCTGATTAGGCCATCTTCTGCTACATATGCAGCCAGAGACATGCGCTTTGAGGGTACTGGTTAGTTCATATTGTTGTTCCACCTATAGGGTTGCAGACCCCTTCAGCTCCTTGGGTGCTTTCTCTAGCTTCTCCATTGGGGGCCCTGTGTTCCATCTTATAGATGACTGTGAGCATCCACTTCTGTATTTGCCAGGCACTGGCATAGCCTCATATGAGACAGCTATAACAGGGTCAAAGTTTTATAGGAAATGGGAGCAAGTGTCCATTCTGGGGTGTCCATTCTGGCAAGCATCTAATTGAATGACTATTGTAAGCCAATAGGTGGGTGCTTTGAAGTGAGGCCATAAACAATCACAAATGGTCTGAAAGCACATCTAAACCAATCAGACTAATCTTTGATTAACTGTTGCTAGGAAGTAGTTAGGGAGTAACTCTGGCCAAGGACAGGCCATGGGGTCCTTCCTGGTACCTGGCTTCTGCCATGGGTCAAGTTCTCAGGCTTTTTGTTTTGTTGTTTTTTGTTTTTTCTTTTTGTTTTTGTTTTGGATGCCTCTCCCAAGATGGAGTAGGTTTGGCCTCTCAATTGGATGAGCAGCTGGTGTGTTCTTCCTCGAGGAAGACCATTTCTCCTGCTCCTGGCATTCCTTAGTTGCCTGTAGTTCTTTGTGTAGTGTTGAGACCTTACAGGTTTTTACTTTTCAAAAAGGAAAAAAAAACTTTTCCTTTTTGGATGTTTATTGGCCTTGACTTTGTTCAGCTTATGTTAGGCAGTCTTGTGGGCAAGGCTTTATGGATGTAGCTTCTGACATCACTAGGAGCAAGTTCCCTGCCCCTCTGGCTCTTCCAGTCTTTCTATCTCCTCTTCTGCAGTGTGCCCTGAGCTTTAGTTATGGGAACTGGTTTGTAGGAGTATCTGCTGGGACTGGGCTCCACAACTCTGCATGTGGGTCAGTTGTGTTATTCTGTAACCACAGGGAAGGGATGCACATTAAAGCAGTAGATAGCAAATATAGCCAAAGCTCACCTCTTTAGTCATGTGATCAAACTATCCATTTGAAGTCACCAGGTAGACACCTGGGACAACACATCAGGTACTTGCAGGAGAGTTGAGTGGAGGGGCAGGAGGGATACTAAGGAGGCTCTCCTTTTTTGTCCTGAAGGATTTGCCACTGACCTGCAATTGTATTCCCCACCCCCAGTTCCTGAAAATAACAGTTATCCTGCAGTTAGCCAGACCCTTCTTCTTACAAGGCAATCTAGTGACCCCTGGTTTTAACTGATTAGTGCCTTTGGCACATCCACACAACTAGCACCACTCAGAGGATTTTGGGAAATCCAATTTGTCTCCACTTCATCTTGTTTTGAGGGATATTGCATTAGACTTTATAGATCACAACTCTGCAATTGGAGTTTCCAGCAGTCTCCTTCAGAGACGGTGTTTAAATGGGCCTTTAAAGAGAAAGAGAAGCTCTGCACTCGAAGAGGAACATGTGAATAAACTTGAGGAAGCAGCTGCAGCATAAAGACTCTGAGAAGGGATGATGGGAAATGGCTCCATTTCACTGTGTTCATTTGTGCTCCGCCTTCATTCTTTGGCCCTCTCTGCCCTGTTCAGCACTCTGCAAGGTTGACCGGTGACAAACCCATCACTCAGGTCACATACTTCGGACCTATCTCACCAGCGAGACAGACTGGCTGTGTACAGGAATGTGGTGGTAAAAAGATGATGCAGTGCCTTTTACTGACTCCTCTCAGTCTTGATGATCTAAACCCAGCAAGATGAGCATCCCGCCAGTTCCTCTGTAGACCTCTCCTCCATGACTTCAGTTCTCACCAAGTCCCTGGACCATCCTAGCTTTGGCTTTAGGGACTATTAATGCTTTCATATTATTATAGTTTCTTGTTGCCCGTCTTTGATCTGTTCCTAACTTTCTGCTTATACCACCGTAAGTGGTCCCTAAATTAGAGACTCTTCTCTGTAAATGTATGACATAGATTCTATTTCACGCAGGGAGTATGGTTCAGTCATGTGGGTTCTAAGGTTTTACAGCCGAGGGCCCATCTCTTAAGTTTAATGAAAGTACTAGCTTTCTTATTGTATCCAAGATTTTTGATTCTCACATGCTGGGGATGACATAAAGAGGGGCTTTGGAGAACCTTAGTGGCTGCTACCCTTGTGATCATATATAAGGCTGACCAAAGTCAAGCCTGTAAGGTTGGAGGAAGATTGTCTACACCTCTTGATTCCTGTATCTCCTTCCTATTTGGAAACTCATTTCCAACTCATGCATTGTTACTGTGGCTAAACCGAAGAATTTAAAGAACTTACACTGAAAGTTGCATTAATTTCTGAGCTGGTGGCTGCACATTTAATGTATAGTTTCATGATAGAGGATATGTGGGTTTTGATGAATTAGTACGTTAATCCTTTCCCCGAGCAGAAATCTCATAAAACAAGATCCCTGCTGATAATAAGTTTGCTAGGATATGGTATCTCAATATCTCTTTCTCTTCTGAGATATGTCATAAGAAATTTGTTGCCATTCCTAGATAAACCATTGGAGTTTGCAAATAATTACCTATGGATTCATGGTTATCCTATAATAACAACAGAACACTTTCTTGCATTCTACTCTGCTCTCCCGAGAAAAAGAAAAAGCAATTAAGATACAGCTGACGTGCAGGGAATTATAGAAACCCCAGGCTGCTATGGCTTCATTTCAGCAGAGCAAAGGGATGAACGGTGAGTCAGGTGAGTCAGGATAAACAGCTAGCACCTTGGAACAGAAAGACAAAGGCGATTATGATGATAGATGTTGCTTGTCATTTAGAGTATGTAAAAGGTCCATATTTCACTGTCCCCGCCCTGTGTGTGTGTGTGTATGGGGCAGTAGAAGCCAAGGAATACAAATTGTACACAAACTAGTGTTCACATAATGGTATTTATGTATGTGTTTTAAAGATTTGTTTTTCATTTAATCATTTTTACTTTTTTGTGTGCTTATGCACACAAGTCTGTGGTGCTTGTGGAGTTCAGAAGAGGGCATCAGGTCCCCTGGAGCTAGAGTTTCAGGTGATTGTGGGCTGCCTGAGATGGATGCTAGCAACTGTTCTTGGATCTTTTGCAAAAGACACAAGTGTTCTTAGCCATTGGGTCACCTCTCCAGTGGATCCTGACTGTCAATTTGGTTGGATGGAGATGTGCCTAGAAGTCTGATAAAGTGACCTCTGGTGTGTGAGCATGTATCCAGAGGGAAGAGAGACTCTGAATGTGGACAGTACCACACCACAGACTGGGGGCTAGATGGAATCAGAGCACGTAAAGAGAAAACCCACCAACACATTTCTTCCTCTGTCCCCTTCCCCTTCTCTCCTCCCCCATCCTTCCTTTTCTGCCACAGATGAGCAGCTCCACACCTCCTCACCCTCTCAACTGGACTAGCATCTCTGAAAACATAAACCCAAATAACAATTCATTCTTGTATATTGCTCTCTTCAAGTATTGGTCACAGAGATGAGTTTACATGTAGAGTGTCACTTTGGCAGATGGGGACCCAGTGAATAGTGTGTATCTAGTGTCTGATACACAACAGATGCTTGGCATAGATTCATGGGAAGGGGAAAGTTGACCACAGGCACTTCCCTTTCAGCATGACAAGGGGCCAAGAGGTCCCAAGACCGCTAATATCCCCACCTACTTTTCCTCTTGTTCCATCTCATATAATTTAACTTACATTGCAACCATCAATTTCACTTACTCTTCTGTTAAACAAGATACCAGTATTTTCATGAGAGTGTTGGAAAAGCCCCAAAACATGGGGGCATGGAGAAATATAGACAAGCAACATTAAAAATGATTTGTTATTTTTGTCTCAATTTGAGATTATTCATGAAGAAGCTTCCTGGCACTCTCTTTATTGGGAGAAATAGGTAAATGTTTTTCTGCATTTGGGGGAAACGATTGGGTTTTTGGATGAGGAACTTAACTGTTCAGGCTGGCCCCAAGACCATGGACTTTTCTCACTTAAAAATTGAACAAATATGATTTAAAGTTGGCTTATAATTTATGACAAGTGTGACAAGCTTTCAGGAATTGAACTCAAGTCATCAGCCTTGGTGGCAAGTGCCTTTCCCTGCTGGGCCATCTGAGGAGAGCTCATCACAGGAGTTAAAGTTGGCTTTGATGGAATGAAATAAAAGTCTGAGTGGTTTGATTGAAATAAATCTTCATTTCAGGGGCAAATATTTTAAGCTGGTTTTATGAAGATACAAGCTGGCTGAAAAAACACTAAAGAATGAGAAACAGAAGGTCCCACTTCCTAAATGCTTCATTGAATGTTATCATCACTAAAATGGGTACATGCTTGTATAGGACTCTTTGGGGGGCTCTGCTAAAGAACAGACTGAGTTGTCTTTCATTGCCTCGGGAATACATGTATCTTAGAGATTACAAGCCACTCTCTCTTCAAATTTGATCTTACTAATTGGTGAACCCTGACTAATTCTGGAAATTTCTTATAAGTGAGGATGTGGTATTTAATATACACATGATACCTTCTTCACCCCGCCCCCAGTATAGCCATTCAGTTCATAGATGATGCTTCCCACCGCTTATCTGAGAAACCACGAGAGCCTAAATTTTCAGTCTAAAGGAAGGTGGGGTGCCTTACCCTAGCAAAATTCCTGAGATATCTAAGGCTTTTAGGCTGAAAGCACAAGAGATAAACACTATTGCTCATGTAGAAATCAATACCCAGCCATTGTTCTGTCCTCAAGAATGAGACAGCTCTGTTCTGTGGGGAGAGGTGTGATCATATGATAGTTTGTGCTGCACCTCATCTGACCAGCAATTGTGAAGGAAGCAACTTGATAACCCCAGGTGACTGCGACAATGAAACCCACCAGGGACTTGAAAATGAGAATGTCAGTACATCACCTTTATTTTATTTTTAAAGACAGAGGTATAAAAGGCTTAAAGAAAATATTGTCCTGAAATGATGAGATACTCTGAGAATCCATTCTTTTGCTGTTAAGCAAGTCTAGGACTTGGGTCTGCACGACACACTGGGATTTCAAACACTTCTTGAATATTGTGTAGGTCAGAAATGCCCTATAAGTGATACAGATAATAATGGGCTTGCTCCAGCGGAAGGGGAATGGCAACTGTTGGATTGGTCCCTGACTGTACTAAATCCTCAATGAGTTTTGTAATAGGTCTCTCCCAGTTAGGGGATAGAGGCAGTCTGGCATGACTAAAGAGGAGTGGGTCATAGTACTTTGTCACAAGTCCACCACCAGAGAGGCCATCCAGGGAGAGAGCAGTCTGTCCAGTTGCTCCTAGGATGGGTGTCTCTTGAGATGGCCCATGCATCTCTGTCAGGACTGAATGGGCTACTCGCATGTCAACCAGGAATTTAATAGATGTTGTCTCTTCCTTTATTGTTACCCTGGGATGCTGGGGTCTCAGTACAGTGGAGCCCTGTCCCTTTCAGTCCTCACCCAAGTAAAGGATGAGGCATCCTTCCTTCCTCTTCCAATTTGACATTCCTTTCCTAGCCTCTTCTTTCCCCAGTGTTTTTGGCTTCCTCCTCTGGGATCTCTTTTCTTTGTCTCTTTGAGCACAGCCTCCTACTGCTAGGGACAATCTATTATCTTGCTTTTCTTTTACAGTCAAAGTTATTGTAAACCCTTTGAGCAATCTCCAATAATTGGGACCTATTTATATCCTCAAACCCTTCTAATTGCTAAAGTTTCTTCCTAATGTCTAGGGTGGACTGTACAACAAAAGCAATATTGGTTGCTTGCTGGTTTTCTGGTGCATCTGGATCTATGGGGGTGACTGCCTGGTAAGCTTCCCAGAGGAATCTAGAGAGGAATTCTTGGGGCTCTTGTAACCTCAGACAGATTGGTAGGTTTTCTAGCAGCCGACCTTAATCCTCCAAAAATGGCCCAGTGAGAGTCATCCAGAACCTCCTTACCTTGGCCAGTGTTGGGGTCCCAGTCAGGTCAGGGAGAGGAGAAAATCCATTCTATTTGGGTTGTGCTGTCCTCCAGCCATTCTCCACCTGCTCAAGGGTGGCTTTCCTACTTTCAAAGATGGATCCCATTCCTCTCCTCTGCTGTGAAGAGGGTGGCCAGAGGCTGGTGGCAATCTTCCAAGGTCAGCTAATGTAAAAGACAGTCTGGGGAAGACTAATGAAAGCTCCGGGTTTTGCTGAGAATGATGGGTTCTGAGTTTTCCAATTATTCAGGTAATTAGATAAAAGGAAATATAAACCATGTAAGGGGCAGAAAGGGACTCTGGATCTCAGGCATGCAAAGGGCCCTCCTTACATAGAGGATGGGTGCCTATTTGTGTCCCACATAAATTCTTCCCTGAGCCCC
The DNA here is from genome assembly GCF_000001635.26 of Mus musculus. NCBI lineage: Eukaryota > Metazoa > Chordata > Mammalia > Rodentia > Muridae > Mus > Mus musculus. The sequence continues at coordinate 96,108,864 of NC_000074.6, forward strand.
ATAGCCAGAGCCACTTCACTGTATGTGAAGGAGAAAGGGGGCCTGAGGTGAAAGAGCCTATCCTTCACAGTGTGCTGGGGGAAGTATTCTTCCTTTCCTGGTTGTAGCCAGGGACCACGCTGAGGTACCAGGAGGGGGAAAGTTAAATTCCTCCACTAGGACTGAGAAAACAGGAGGTTTGGGTTTCTTTGGGTGACCTGGCCAATTCAAGAGGATTTGGGTCCCCAATAAGAGGATATAGGTCTTAAGCCCGGGATATGGTTCATATATCAGAGAAAGCCACTGGTCAATAAACGAAAACTGGACAGTATAGTCAGGGTCTCCATTTATCATGTTCCAGACAACCTGAACCATCTGGGGGTCCGAAGATCCTCCCCTGGATCACCTGACTCCAAAAGATTCAATTGATTCCAATTGATTCACAGGATGTCTGGAGTTTGCTGGGTAAGAAATGGACACCATGCCCATCGTCATCTACACAACTCTCATTGAAGTGTTTAGCATGCACCTCAGTGGTGCACTGGGTCACTCTCCCTCCCATTTTCAGATCTATTTCACACCAGCAGAACTTACAGAAACACACAGATAGGCACACAGATAAATAGTAAAAGCAAAAGAGGTGGCCTCACACAGACTTACCCAGGGGGTAAAGTGACATCTCTCACATTGGATCTTGGGCACTGAAATTAGACTGTATCCAGCCATTTCTATGAGTCCTCTTCGGAAGGCTCTATAGACGGACTTAACAATGGAGGTGACAGATTCTGGTGACTTCCTACAACTTCCCATTTTAGGGTGGAAGCGATGGAAGCCTCTGGGGTGGTAGGACTAGAGGCAGGAGAAGTTTGTGAGATCCTGGAATGTCACGGGGTACTCACCTCCTAAGAACTTTCCATTTTCTTCACTATTGATCTGGAGGAGATCCAAGACCGCCAGTGTCCTAGGGTCTTAGTCTATGGAGATTTTGCCGGAGCCTCCAGAATGTTGCAAGGTAAGCACACCGGAGATTACCACATGTATACCTTTAAAGCTCAAAGGAAAGTCTATTGCTGGCCAGTGGGTGTATGAGGAACTTGCCCAGGTCATGCAGCCCTGGGCATCATAGTTCTTTCTTTTTTTATGGTCAAGGACCACATCCTTGCTGGCACACATCATGCAGCAAGAAACGTAAGTACAGAAGCCAAAAAAAGCAAGGTTAGCACATGTAGGGACTTCTTTTTTGTTGTCATTTTGACAAGTCTTGAGACCTATGTCAGGGGTTTTAAGATCGAAATGGTGTCTCTAACATGGCGTCTGTCATGCTAAATTCTGGGGCCCTGTTATACTCTTCTGGCCTCTAAGGATACCCACACACATAACACACACACACACACACACACACACACACACACACACACACACACACACACCCTAAATCTTTTAAATAGAGCCTATTTTACAGTTAGGAGAATAATGAATACAACAGGGTAAATATTGAACAAATATAACAGAATGAATACTTCAATGCCCATTAATAGAGAGCGTGTGACAAAGTGGCTGAGGGGTGGACACTCCTTCTGTGGACAAGAGAAGCCTTGCTGAGAGTGTAATCAGATGGGAACTGAATGACAAGAAGGAACTGGTACCATAGAAGTCAGAGGAAGAAAATTTCCACAGGAGAAGTATCTAGTGACAAACAACATTCTACTGGGTGGGAGTGTGTGGTCAGTTAAGATAGGACAGTTTGGAGACCCCAGAGCACACTGACCTCTGTTAGCCAGGACAAGTGTTCTGATATTATTCTTTGTTTGTTTGTTTGTTTGCTTTTTTTCCGAGACAGGGTTTCTCTGTATAGCCTTGGTTGTCCTGGAACTCACTCTGTAGACCAGGATGGCCTCGAACTCAAAAATCCGCCTGCCTCTGCCTCCCGAGTGCTGGGATTAAAGGCGTGCACCACCACGCCCGGCTTTCTGATATTATTCTTAAATTCTGTTTTGGGGGGTAGGGGTATTTGCCATAGGGTCTCTATAGTCCTAGCTGTCATGGAATTTGTTATATAGATCAGGCTGGCCTTGAACTCAGAGACTGGTCTGCCTCTACCATAAAACACAAAACATAGACTCCAGGTACTCCGTTATGTTTTCTTCCTGTCACATCTCCCAAGACGTCAATGAAAGAAGACAATTAGCATAGAACCATTGATGCAATTCACTGAGTTTATGCAGACGGCCCAGGTTTACTTGCACTTAATGAAGTGTGTGTGTGCATGCATGCATGCATATGTGCATGTGTGTGTGTGATATTTTGTAGTCATTCCATGTTGTTTTTTATAGCCTGATTTATGTCTCCCTTATACTTATTCTCTCTTAACCATTCCATTATGGAGTTGTTTCCAGATTTGTTTTCAGTTTTGGGTATTAGTACTCAACAAAAGGAGACAACAAAAGTGGACTTAACAGGTTATACATACACACATATGTATTCATGCATAGAAATACATAATATATATTCATATTCATGTAACAATAATAATCAAAGAAAAGAGGCATGAGGAGTTTGAGGGAGTGTAGCTGGGAAGGGCTGGAGAGAGGAAAGAAAGGGGGACATGATGTAATCCTATTTCAATGGAAACATTAATAAAATAAAACCAAATAAAAACAGTAAAAGAGAACACCCTAATTGTGCATTTCTTAACAGATTCATGTCTTTCCAAAGCTCTCTCTCTCAAGAGTGAAGCCTGGTGCAGGATTGCTTGTGTCCACCTTGCTGGGCTTTCTCCTGTGCTTTTGTGTCTGTCGCAGAACCCCACCTGGCCACATCTTTCATACTCATGGTTATAAAAGGCTTCTGTGTTTTATGGACGATGAAACAATAAGTGCAGCTGGGTGGAGATAGTAATCTAGTTAGTCACACGGCGGTGAACTCTGGTGAATGGAGAAGGGAACCTGGAATCCGTGTGCATGCTGACAGCCTCAAGGGCACTCTCACTGAGAACGTGTTGGATTCCTTCTCATTTCTGGGTATTAGAGAGCTAATTGGCAATGCAGGAAGCAGGAAATGGAGTGTGCATCCAATGTGCACAGTCTTGGTACCTTTTAAGTTAGTTAATCCTGCATGTCACTCAGCACAGGCAAGAGATGTCTTTTGCCTTGCAGAAACTTTGGAGTTTCATTAGGTCCCATTTGTCAATTCTCGATCTTACAGCACAAGCCATTGCTGTTCTGTTCAGGAATTTTTCCCCTGTACCCATATCTTCAAGGCTTTTCCCCACTTTCTCCTCTATAAGTTTCAGTGTCTCTGGTTTTATGTGAAGTTCCTTGATCCACTTAGATTTGACCTTAGTACAAGGAGATAAGTATGGATCGATTCGCATTCTTCTACATGATAACAACCAGTTGTGCCAGCACCAATTGTTGAAAATGCTGTCTTTCTTCCACTGGATGGTTTTAGCTCCCTTGTCGAAGATCAAGTGACCATAGGTGTGTGGGTTCATTTCTGGGTCTTCAATTCTATTCCATTGGTCTACTTGTCTGTCTCTATACCAGTACCATGCAGTTTTTATCACAATTGCCCTGTAGTAAAGCTTTAGGTCAGGCATGGTGATTCCACCAGAGGTTCTTTTATCCTTGAGAAGAGTTTTTGCTATCCTAGGTTTTTTGTTATTCCAGATGAATTTGCAAATTGCTCCTTCTAATTCATTGAAGAATTGAGTTGGAATTTTGATGGGGATTGCATTGAATCTGTAGATTGCTTTTGGCAAGATAGCCATTTTTTCAATGTTGATCCTGCCAATCCATGAGCATGGGAGATCTTTCCATCTTCTGAGATCTTCTTTAATTTCTTTCTTCAGAGACTTGAAGTTTTGGGAAAGGATCTTTACCTATCCTAAATCAGATAGGGGACTAATATCCAACATATATAAAGAACTCAAGAAGGTGGACTTCAGAAAATCAAATAACCCCATTAAAAATGGGGCTCAGAACTGAACAAAGAATTCTCACCTGAGGAATACCGAATGGCAGAGAAGCACCTGAAAAAATGCTCAACATCCTTAATCATCAGGGAAATGCAAATCAAAACAACCCTGAGATTCCACCTCACACCAGTCAGAATGGCTAAGATCAAAAATTCAGGTGACAGCAGATGCTGGCGTGGATGTGGAGAAAGGGAACACTCCTCCATTGTTGGTGGGATTGCAGGCTTGTACAACCACTATGGAAATCAGTCTGGCGGTTCCTCAGAAAACTGGATATAGTACTACCGGAGGATCCAGCAATACCTCTCCTGGGCATATATCCAGAAGATGCCCCAACTGGTAAGAAGGACACATGCTCCACTATGTTCATAGCAGCCTTATTTATAATAGCCAGAAGCTGGAAGGAACCCAGATGCCCCTCAACAGAGGAATGGATACAGAAAATGTGGTACATCTACACAATGGAGTACTACTCAGCTATTAAAAAGAATGAATTTATGAAATTCCTAGCCAAATGGATGGACCTGGAGGGCATCATCCTGAGTGAGGTAACACATTCACAAAGGAACTCACACAATATGTACTCACTGATAAGTGGATATTAGCCCAAAACCTAAGATACCCAAGATATAAGATACAATTTCCTAAACACATGAAACTCAAGAAAAATGAAGACTGAAGTGTGAACACTATGCCCCTCCTTAGAAGTGGGAACAAAACACCCTTGGAAGGAGTTACAGAGACAAAGTTTGGAGCTGAGATAAAAGGATGGACTATGTAGACACTAGCATATCCGGGGATCCATCCCATAATCAGCTTCCAAATGCTGACACCATTGCATACACTAGCAAGATTATGCTGAAAGGACCCTGATATAGCTGTCTCTTGTCAGAGTATGCCTGGGCCTAGCAAACATAGAAGTGGATGCTCACAGTCGGCTATTGGATGGATCACATGGCCCCCAATGAAGGAGCTAGAGAAAGTACCAAAGAAGCTAAAGGGATCTGCAACCCTATAGGTGGAACAACATTATGAACTAACCAGTACCCCGGAGCTCTTGACTCTAGCTGCATATGCATCAAAAGATGGCCTAGTCGGCCATCACTGGAAAGAGAGGCCCATTGGACACGCAAACTTTATATGCCCCAGTACAGGGGAATGCCAGGGCCATAAAAGGGGAGTGGGTGGGTAGGGGAGAGGGAGTGGGTGGCTATGGGGGACTTTTGGTATAGCATTGCAAATGTAAATGAGCGAAATACCTAATAAAAAATGGAAAAAAAAAGAGATGTCTCCTCCATTTTACATATGCAAAGGAAATAAAAGAATTCAGTCAATACTAATCCTTACACTGGTCGTTAGAAGAGTCAGGATTTAAATGAGTGCTGGGTGCAACTTTATCCTTCCTCCCCTCCACCCCCCATCCCCCCCCCCCCCCCAATACCACCGCAGATCATCTATTTCTGAGCCTTTTTCTTGCTGTCTGTACTGTGATGGTCAGGTTTCTTCCAGTCTCAGAGAGACTTTAAATGGGCTTTAAATAAAAAAGGAAGTTAAGGGGTGGTGGAAATATTAGCCTAAGATGTTGCTGCCACAGAAGCTAGTTTTCAGTATCCCTAAATGGTGCAGATCCATTTCCAGGTGGGTTTGGAACTCAGAACGCTTCCCAAACACCACTGACCTGCTCACTTTCCAAGTGTACGTTTCCTCAGAAAAGAGATGGTGTAGTGGCTATTCCTGGTTGTCAACTTGACAATATTTGGAATGAACTACAATCCGGAATTGGAAGGCTCACCAGTGACCCTTATCTGGAGGCTTGGAGATCCTTATCTGGATCTTGGTTTGAAGATCTTGAGCCATAGTGGCTATGGATTCCAGAAGATTGAATCTCGGAGTTTAAGGAACACACCTTTAATCTGGGCTACGCCTTTCATCTGGGATTAAAGGTGTGGTGGAACACACCTTTAATCTGGGCTCCACCTTCTGCTGGAGACAATATAAGGACATTGGAAGAAGGGAGTCTAGCTCTTGCTCCAGCTCTTGCTCCAGCTCTTGCTCCAGCTCTTGCTCTTGCTCCTGCTCCTTCGCCTGCTTGCTACGTGAGACTGAGTAACTGCTAGATCCTTGGACTTCCATTCACAACTGCGACTGAACAATTGTTGGGAATTGGGCTGCCGACTGTAAGTCATCAATAAATTCCTTTACTATCTAGAGACTATCCATAAGTTCTGTGACTCTAGAGAACCCTGACTAATACAGATGGGATTGGCTTTCAGAAAAGAGGTGATGTGGGCTCGTCCCAATCCTGAAACGATTACTGTCACCAAACATGAGGCCTGTGCTGATCACCGGAGGCTATGATCTGCCAGGCTAAAATCAAGAAATGCATTTAACTACTTCAAACACCAAGCGAAAGAGAGGTGGCCCCTTGAGAAAAGCATGAAGGCATTACCATTGTAAGTGACAGATACACAAAGAGACCACTATAATTAGTGGGACTCAGTAAGATATGTGATAACTAATCCTGGTTATCAACTCAATGCAATTACTTGTTTAAATTGATTCTTAAGATGTTTATGAACATGAGTATGTTCCCTGCATGGTTTTCTGTGTACCATGTGTGTGCCTGATGTCCACAAGAACCAGAAGAAGGTGTTGGATCCTATCCCATACAGCTAGAGTTACAGATGGCTGTGGACTGCTGTGCAGGTGCTTGGAATTGACCCAGGGACATCTGGAAGAGCCGCAAGGGCTTTTAACCACAATAGCCATCTCTTTGGCCCCAACTTATAATAGAATCATCATGGAAATGAATCTCTGGGTATGTCTGTAAGGGGTTATCTGGATTAGGCTAAGTAGTTTGGGAAGATCCACCCTAAATGTGGTGATGCCATTCCATGGGCGGATCCTAGAGTGCATACAAAGGAGAAAGTGAGCTGAGCCAACCATTCATCATTTTGATTAGCTACTGGGACACAGTGTGATCAGCTGCCTCAAGTTACTTCTGCAATGGCTTTCCCACAGCAGTGGACTGCAAGAAAAACAAACAAACAAATAAACAAACAAACCCTTCTTTTCTTAAGTTGCTTTTGTTAGTTGTTTTGTTGTGCAACGAGAAAAGCTAATCAGCCCACCACTCACCCCTTCCTTTTTCCGTACCTTCTTCCTTCCCTGTTTCCACGCATCCCTGTTTTTTTCTTGTCTCTATAATGTATGCACACATTCTTCCCTCCAGTTTCTCTTTGTTTGTATTAGTCATTTTTTCCTCACCCCTGTGACAAAGTACCTGACAGAAACAACTTCAGGGAGGAAGGCTTAATTTAGTTCATGGTTTCATGAGGATTCAGTCTATCACGCTGGGGAAAGGCATCATGACAGGAACTCTTTTGGCTCAGTCCCAGCTGGAAAGTGTGGCGAAGGCAGCTGTTTGCACTGTGGCTGATTAGGAAGCAAGTCAGGACCAGAGGCAGCTATAGACCTTGAAGGCCACCCTAGTGACCCTCTTCCATCAGCCCAGCCCCATCTCCTTAGGACTTCACCGCCTTCAAAATATAGTCACAAGGACTCAAAATATGAGCCTGGGGAACTACATCAGACTTGAATCCTAACACTGTTCAGGGAAAGATGAGTAATACCAGTTCATTATTCTCATTTTATAGAGGGTGCATTGAGAACCAGACAATGAAATGATTGCTTCTTTTCTCCACCAGGATTTGTTCAGGAGAGAAAAATAGTCAGAGCTGGCAAGGTTCAGTGATATTTATAACTCTAAACAAGAGAGGGATTTTCATTTGTTCTCCTGAGAAATCAAACCTGGGACTTTGACCTCATTAGCACTGAGCTACTGCCTCTTCGGAACTACGAGACACTGAGTGGAAGGCAGAATTAATGCACACCCCAAATAGCTAATGTGTTTGTAGATTGAGAAGGCCCAGGGGCAGATGGGGTTGATTCTGTGGGTACAATATGAGCTGGATGTCATTAGGAGCCCTTGGAGAGGATTTATAAAGAAACACACTCTGTCGTTTGAAGGAATAACCTGTTCTTTATTCATTGGCAACTTTTTTAACATGAGGAAATTGATGCTTACTCTTAAAAAAAGCAATAAATCTGGTTGAGGCATAGTAGAATGAAACCTGTGGTCATCTGAAGGGCTGATAAATCACAGGCACCATTAACCTGGCTCTCCTTGACAAAAGGTGTGCCATGCTAGGCTCAGGTACGAAGCTACCATAGTAGTCATTATGAATTTGTGGTTTAACAAGCTGTACAGAATTACCTGTAGCTTTAAGAGATATCTGTGTCTAAGACTGAAGCTATAACCAAATTCAGAATCACACAAAATCATTTAAAATTGTGGGTTTATTCCCTTCAACTTCCTATTACATTTAACCTCTCAAAAGGAGCCTTCCCAGTATGTCTGAACAAGTATTTAAGATACAATTTCTATCCATATCCATACTACTCAAAATGTGTCCATTCTCAGAAGTTAAGCAAGTTGGATAGGAGATACAATTCAAGAATTACTTACTGTGCTTCTGTGTTTGTCAAGTACTCAGGTGAAAATGGGATGGAAGCCACACATGATCCTTGGCTCTACAGTCCCAGTAATCTGAACTGGGGCGTGCAAGACAGTGGAACAAGAAGACAGGCACTTGGGTAGGCATCAGACTGATTCTAGTTTATCAACTGCCATCTTGCTCAATGTCTCTAGCCTTGGTTTCTTTACTTTTAAATAGTGGCATATTACTTTCTGTAGGACAAAATTGAAAAGGCAATTTCTTAACTTTTAGAACGTGGCAAAAATGAGGAAATCAGGTATCTTATTTCTTCCTTCAACTTGTCAAGAGGCGAAAGCAAAACTTGCCTCTTGGGAGCAGCTATGCTCTTCAGATTCTTCTATGTTCTCCCTCTACTAGGATTCATGAAGGAGGAGGAGATTCTGAGTGCAACACAAACACATCTACTTCTGAACCACCACCACCACCACCACCACCACCATCACCATCATCACTCATTTTTCTGCAAAGGTTAAGAATCAACTTAAAGATAAGGAGATTTGACACTTGTTGTGTGTGTGTGTGTAGGTGCTTGTGCACAGGTATGCACACACATGTATATTGATACAAGACTACCACAACTGTTTTCCAAGTGCCACCCACCTTTTTTATATGAGACAGATCTCTCACTGGTCTAGAACTCATCAAATAGGTAGTAGGCTTGGTTGGCCATCCAGCAAGCCTCAGGCATACATTTCTGTCTACCTGTCTGGAACTGGGATTATAATCATGTATCATCATATCTTATTTAAAAATATGGATTCTGGGAATCAAATCCAAGTTTTCAGAATTGTAATGCAAGCACTGTACTGATTAAAGTATCACCTAAGTCCCCTGATGCCCTTGCTTTTTAAGTTTAGGCAAAATATTGCAAATCTTAAAAATCTACATAGCCTAGATATACAACAGAACTACATGGAGAAGCTTATTAAAAAAGGAAAAGTTCTTATGTAGGAAATCTGAGTCAGCCTTTATTTCTTTAACATTTTATTTATTTCATATTTATTTACTTATTTATTCACCTATTTACTTGTGTGTTTGTGTATAAGTATATGAGCTAAAGCTAATTTCTATCACGTCTGTCTTTATTCCTAGCTTATGTTTATTTTTCACACGTATGAATATTTTGACTGCATGTATGTGCATCATGTATATACACCTTGTGTGTTCAGTGCCCATAGATACCAGAAGTGGGAATTAGATCCTCTGGGACTGGAGTGGCAGACAGTTGTGAGCTGCTGTGTACCCCTTACATTATTTTTAATTATGATAATTCTTTTTCCATATAATATATTCTGATCATTGTTTTGCCCACCCCCATCTTCCCAGATCCTCTTTCCATCCTCAACCATCTAATTCCAGGCCTTTTTTTCTCTGTTTAGAAAACAAGCAGGCAAATCAGAATAAAGCAAAATCAAAACAAATAAGCAAACAACAATGGAAAAAAAACCCAGGAAAAATACACACACATGCAGAAACATAAAGCACATGTGCACACATGTACAAGTGTGCACACACACAGACACACACACAGATATGCACACACACAACCCATGAAACATATAAGTAGAAACCATAATATATATGCAAAAGACCCATAAGGTAAAGAAAAAAATGTCCAAAGGAAGCATAATGAGACAAAATATCTCTGAAATACCACCAAGTATTGGCTAAATACTGCAGGGTAGATGGGGTCTACCTTTAAGTGTGCTTTTTATACCCAGTGTCTTAGGGTTTTTATTGCTGTGAAGAGACACTACGAGTAGACCAACTCTTAATAGGGAAAACATTCTATTGGAGTTGGCTTAAAAGTTCAGAGATTTAGTCCATCACTGTCATGGCAGGAAACGTCGTGGTGTGCAGGCAGACGTGGTGCTGAAGAAGGAGCTGAAAGTTCTACATCTGGGTTGGTGTTCAGGAAGAGAATGGCGTGGCCTGACTTGAGCATTGAAAATCTCAGTGCTCTCCTGCAGTGACACACTTCCTCTAACAAGGCCCTACCTACTACAACAAGGAAACAATTCTTAATCTTTTCAAATATTGCCACCCCCTATGGACCTATGAGCCTATGGGGGTCATTTTTTTTTTATTCAAACCACCATACCCAGTAAGACTCCATTAGAGAAAATTATTTTTTCCTTTGCAAGTGTTTGTCTGGTTGTCAGTTGGAGATAGCTTCTAGGTTAGAGGTGGAACTTGTGTTCTGTTCCTCTCTCAGGGTTGGGACCTCAACTGGCTTGAACCTGTGTGGGCTATGTACATGCTGCCATGGTCTCTACTGTGTTTGCAATGCATTGTTTCCTTGGTATCTTCCAGCCCCACTGTCTCCTACAATCTCTCTGCATCTTCTTCTACCTGAACCTCGAGGAGAGGAATTTGATGGAGACATCCCATTAAGGACTGTGTGCTGCAAGGTCTCTTACTCTCTGCACATTGTTGAATTATGAGTCTTTGTTGCAGTTCCCATCTACTTCAGGGTGAAGCTTCTCTGATGATGGCTGGAAAAGACTGTTCTATTGTTATAGAAGAATGTTGTTAGGAGTCATTTTGCTTATACATTCCTTTAGCAGAAAGAAGTTTTCCCTGAGTTCCGTGGCCTGCTGAGTCTCAGATTCTTGGCCATCTGAGCAATGTCAGGCATGGGTTCTATCTCATGGAGTGGGCCTTAAAATGGTCAGATAGTAGTTGTTTACTTCTACAATGTCTATGTTGCCATTGTGCCAGCATATCAAGCAATCAAGTCATCATTGTAGATAGAAGGGTTTGTAGCTGGGTTGCTGTTTCTCTTCTGGCGCCTTCCAGTGCCATGAACACTAGGCAGTCGGGGTAAAGACACTAATTAGGCACTAGCTTGACTTATGTTTTCATTGACATATGTAGGTGTTGTCTTCAGCAAAAGACCTGACTATCAGTTTGTGGAAAGTAACACATGTCCTTGGCCATAGCCTGAGTTGTTTGGGGGTTTTCATAAAGATCCCTGCGGTAGTTTGAATGAGATTGTGGCCCCCAGAGGCTCATATATGTGCATGTTTGGTTTCCAGTTGGTAGACTATTGGGAAGGATTGGAAGGTGTGGCCTTGTGGGTGGAGATGTGGTGCTGTGGGTGGGCTTTGAGGTTTCAAAGCTCAAGCCATGTCCTCTCTTTCCCCTAGCCCCCCACCTCCTCATTCTCCTCACTCGACTACGGATCAGGATATAGCTCTCCCCTGTTTCTCCAGGACCATGCCTGGCTGCTTGCCGGCTGACTTGTTCCCTGCCATGATAATGGTCTAAGCCTCTGGAACTGTAAGCAAACTCCCAATGAAATGCTTTCTTATAAAAGTTCCCTTGGTCATGATATCTCTTCATAACAATAGAAGTATAACTAAGACAGCTTCCTAAATCCTCACTTCATTACATTTCATATTACATATAATCTTGTTCAAACCTGTAAATACAGAAATATAAGGAAAACAGTTTAAAAAGGAAATGAGGAATGTGCAAACAACATAAAGGAGAATAGACAGCACAGTCAGGTATCATCATCAATTGCTTCCGTAGCCACGTTCATGGAGAAAGTTCTGGGACTGGGGGGCAGTTCAGATGGCACACTGTCATTGTTATGTGAGCATGGCCTGAGTGTGGAGGCAAGAGGCATCTGTGGCAGTCCATTCTCTCCTCCCATCATGTGGGTTCTGGAGATTGGACTCAGACAGTCAGGCTTGGCAGCAAGCATTTCTACATACTGAGGCCATCTCAGTGTCCCTGAGTTAGCTTTTTTTCTTTCTTTCTTTTCTATTCTTTAAAGAATTTTCATGGAAGGCAACAAGTTCACAAGTCCAAGATAACCTGAGTTACACAGTGAGTTCCAAGTCGGTTTGGGTTACACAGTGATATCCTTTCACAAATAGCACTATTGTGGCGAACATTACTCAGTGCTATATTAAGAAAAGTTATCAAGGCATGGAATTTTGTTCAGAGAAAGTGAAGGGAACCCATCTGAAAAGTTCCACCTCTCTCTCTCTCTCTCTCTCCCTCTCTCTCTAACATTTTGGGAAAGGCAGAACTGTGGGAGTATAGGGTAAAGCCCAGTGCCTCTAGTGGTTTGGGTGAAGGCACAGGAAGAGGAGCTTTAGGGCTCCAAATTCTCTATATGACACCACTGTCATTGAAACATGTCATCATATGTTTGTCCCAATTCACAGAATTGACAACACAAAGAGTGGACCATAATGTAACCCATGGACTTTGATTGACAAAACCAACATGTCAATGTTAGGGTTTTTTATTTTTATTTTTATTTTTTAACATTAGCAAATTTTTTATTTTTATTTTTATTTTTTTTTTTAACATTAGCAAATTCACCATGCTTGTGTGGATGTTTTGGGAGAGGGCCCAGAGAGAATGTATGGCAACTCTGTACTTTCCACTTAATTTTGCTGTAAAAGGAAAACTTCTCCAAGAAGAATCCGAACCTTCCAGTTCTTCTCCATCCTTTTCCATTTTCTTTTTATCTGCTCTTCACCCTAGGCTGTGGGTCCTTTCCCAATCCCTTGTGGTTTTGTCTTCTGGATTATAGTAAGTTTAGGCCAGGGAAGAAAGTGAAGTTGGTACCTACTGTATATATACATATACCCATACCCATACCCATACCCATACCCATACCCATACCCATACCCATACCCATACCCATACACACACACACACACACACACACACACACACACACACACACACACACACATTCTACTCTACTATATATCACACAAAGAGAAGTAAAACAATTTTAAAAGAAAAAAAATATGTTCATGCAACCAAAGAGAGAATATCCAGGAAACACTGGAGAAAGAGCTATGGTGTTGATGGCTAACTTTACCTTTAAGAGTTCAACATTTCTGTGCTTAAGAGGACTATGAAGTAAAATTGGACTTGGGACTGTTAAAGGCTGCTAACTGTTAGTTTTGTAACTTCCTGGTCTTGGATGTTAACTTAAAGGCTGTTTCTGCTTCTGTAAACAAAAAGTTGCTTTGCATGAGATGACCTTTATGGTCTTTCCTTTTAAAAGCCTGGGACTGAGGAGGCTAGGCACTGCATTTGGAAATCCCAATTCAGGGTGTAGACCCAGTGTCAGTATATGAATAAAAAAGCCTTTTCTTTGTTAAATTTTATTCATGGTCAGACTGGTAAATCTCTGAATGACCCAAGATCCATAACAATGGGAACACAGCGGCATTAATCAATTGCATCTACAGCTAGGTTCGTGGGAACAGACATTCTGGGACTGGAGGAAATTCTCAGGTGGAATGATGTCTTGGTTGCTTTTTCCTTGCTGTGATAAACTATTCTGACAAGAGTGACTTCAGGGAGAAAGGGTTCATTGTGGCCTATAGTTCCAGACAGATACAGTTTATCATGTATACTATATATAAGAGGAGACACAAGGAAATATGGGGAGGACATTGTAGCAGACCGACAAAAAGGCATGGTGATGAGAGCAGGAGACTGGCTGGTTACATTGTATCCACACCCAGGAGAGTGGGCAGGAAGTTGGGATGGGCTGCAAAACTTGAAGGCCCACCCCAGTGTCATTTAAGATTCAAATCCTAACAGCTATCCTACTACCGCTTTGTCCTCAGAAACATGTTTGCCCCACAGCAAACCTCCAACTTCTAAAGGTTTTATGACCTCCCTTAGCAGAATCATCAACGGGGCTCAAGTGTTACACATATGAACCTAAGGGAGACAGTTCACATTCAAACAACAGCAGGTGGCAAGATGAAGAAAAAAAGTTTCCCCAACTCTCTGAAGGCCAGTGGCCATGTTATTTAATTTCCTTATGTCTCAATTTTGTCAGCATTTGTGACATGTTGAGTTCTCTAGTGTATTCTGGAAGACTCTTAGGAACACTAGGGTATTACCTGTGTTTAAAGGTGTGGAGGGGCTCAGCAGTTATTACACACAAACTACAATGTCTTTAGAAGTACAATGTCTCCCACTTGCTCACATACTTCAGATAGGAAGTTCCTGATGCCAAGCAACAGCAGAACACATTGCATAGGTTGCAAATAGAGGAGGAAGCAGAGTTCCTCTTAGACTTAGATCTTTTTCATTCTAGAGTCCACAATCATCGTAGTAAAGTGGGTTTCAAAAGGAGTTTTATGCGAGACACCTTTTTGTTCCTGTGACAAAATATCTAAGACAATCAATCAACCAAGGAAGAAAGGTTTATTTTGGCTCATGGTTACAGAGGTTTCAGTCCTTGGTGGCTTGGCTCTGTTGCTTTTGGGCTTGTGGAAAGGCAGAACACGGTGGAACAAAACACATGGCGGCTGCAAAGAAGAGAGAGGGGATGGGTGCAGGGCTTCAATATCTACTTCAAGGGTATTCCTCCAATGGCATTATGTTATTTGCCCTGGCCTGCAGGACTTAAACAACAGGGTTCTCAAGGGAAGGGAGCTACAATGACAAATTTTGGGGTCAGAAGACTTGAAGGAAGGAGGCAAAACAAAAATCCTGTTCATGTCTTGTTTATCATTGGGAAATGGAGGGCTTTTAAAGATAAAAACCCACAAATGGTGTTTGCTCAGGCCAAATGGGTGGTGCTAGGTAACACATTATCATCAAAGGAATGTCCCCATTGTAAAAGGTACAGAAAGGAGTGCCCTCATTGTAAAAGGTCCGGAGTCAATTACGAATGGAAGCAAGATAGTGGAAGAAGCAAAAGAGTGTTAGATGATGGCCCAGGGACAAGAGGCTGAGATTACAGGGACTTCTGGGCCCCAACAGTTATTGTATAGGACCCCATCTCTTAAAGTTTCATGAACTCACTGGAGTGTCACAGATCAGAGTCTATGCCTTTAGCATATGGGCTTTGGAGAGATAGTTAAGATCTAAGTGCTAACAACTCATGACTATGAGACTTATCACTGCTCTGTCCTCAGAGACACATCTTCTAGACAAGGAAAGCTAGCATCCTTTCTGTATCTCTGAAAGATCCAGACTGTGGTCCGTGTGAAGTTCTTTGTACATCTCAAGATTCACAGAACAAGGAATTTGCCCGGTCCACTTGGGAATTCATTTCAGGGTATTTGGTTCTGTCAGCTCATGGCATTTAAAGCAGAAAGTGAGGTCTTTGGCTGAACATGCAGCTGAAGTCTAAAGTGGGGGTCATATTTAGTCAGGGTAGAGGTGAGTGGGTACCACACCAGTCAGCACGGCCCCTCCTGACATTGCTATTCATCTGGGTGATTATTAAATTCACTGCCCTTTTCATTTGAATTTTTCTTCCCTTTACCACAGAAGAGGGATATTTATTTCCTAATAAAAGTTTTTAAAGCTGGGTGTCAGACTTTGGGTTTCTAAATGTCACTCCAGCACCGTGAGCATCGTGAACTGCATTACATCTCAATGTATGTGAGAGAAAAGCAAAGCCTTCTTGAGATACGGCCTTGAGAACAAAAGGCGTGGGAGATGACTCTCATCACCGTGCCTCTTACACTCACTGTGTAGGATGGGCAAGAGAGACACAGATTTAGGGGAAGATGGCAGGACTGAGAGACGTTGGCAACTCTTCATGGAGAAATCAATGATGTCAAACCATAAAAGTATAACCTATAAATGAGATTTGCCAAAACATTGAGTTAGACTACAGTACATGATATACATTACTTGTGCAGTTAATGTACAAGAGTGACCCCTGACGTTGACTGTCAATCCAAGCTCTTCTTCCTCCTGCCAGCTTTGTGACTTTACACACCTGTTAGACTGAATGAACTATCTTCAGAATTTGGTGGAGTGAGAGAGATGAGAGTCTTTTTTTTTAAGTTCAATTCAATGCTTTTATTATAAGATCAATAATCAAATGTTTCAATTGTCCTGAAATATCCTTTATAGTTTTTTTTTAAATGTTCAGGATCTAATTCAGTTTCATTTCTTTTTTTTTATTATTATTATTGTTACTTGGATCTTTCTTTCTTTCTTTCTTTCTTTCTTTCTTTCTTTCTTTCTTTCTTTCTTCCTTCCTTCCTTCCTTCCTTCCTTCCGTTCTTTCTTTCTTTCTTTCTTTCTTTCTTTCTTTCTTTCTTTCTTTCTTTCTTTCTTTCTTTCTTTCCATTTCAAATGCTATCCCGAAAGTTCCCTATACCCTCCCCTCGCCCTGTTCCCCTACCCATCCACTCCCGCTTCTTGGCCCTGGCATTCCCCTGTACTGGGGCATATAAAGTTTGCAATACCAAGGGGCCTCTCTTCCCAGTGATGGCCGACTAGGCCATATGCAGCTAGAGACACGAGCTCTGGGGGTACTGGTTAGTTCATATTGTTGTTCCACCTATAGGGTTGCAGACCCCTTCAGCTCCTTGGGTGCTCTCTCTAACTTCTCCATTGGGGGCCCTGTGTTCTATCTTATAGATGACTGTGAGCATCCACTTCTGTATTTGCCAGGCATTGGCATAGACTCATATGAGACAGCTATAACAGGGTCTCTTCATCAAAATCTTGCTGGCATATGCAGTAGTGTCTGGGTTTGATGGCTGATTATGGGATGGGTAGTCTCTGGATAGTCCATCCTTTAGTCTTAGCTCCAAACTTTGTCTCTGTAACTCCTTTCATGGGTATTTTGTTCCCTATTCTAAGGAGGAACAAAGTATCCACCCATTGGTCTTCCCTCTTCTTGATTTTCTTGTGTTTTGCAAATTGTATCTTGAGTGTTCTATGTTTCTGGCCTAATATCACTTATCAGTGAGTGCATATCTAATGACTTCTTTTGTGATTGGATTACCTCACTAAGGATGATATCCTCCAGATACATCCATTTGTCCAAGAATTTCATAAATTCATTGTTTTTTAATGCAGCGTTTTTGTCTGTGCTCAGAACATTCTTGTTCCCCCTTGCACAGCTTCACCATCCTGGGATGGCTTCTGTGAATGGGGCAGATAATCAGCATTTTGGTTTCTGTTGAGGAGTCTTCATTGGCAGAGAGATATACAGGTGTGGGATATGCTGCTGAGGAAATTTGTGGGCAGAAGGTCCCATCAAGCAGAGACAGAAGAAACTACCTGATTTGGGGATGCATTGTGAGCCATGGCAAATGGAGCGCTGAGAGGGAAGCAGAGGCTTGAGATGGGAGAGAAGAGTAAGGCAGGTGCTGACAGAAGAAAATGGCGGCCATGGCTTGAGGAAAGCCTTTATGGGTTTTTGTATAGTTCTCTTGGATGTTACTCACAGAGAGCTGTAGAAAAGTGAAGAAAAATGACCTACTCCTCCCGATTGGAGTCACACCAAGCATCTTCAGCTGTTTGTCCTCATTCCTCAGAAGGTAGTCTTGGTACTCATTTCAGGTTTGGCCTGGGACCTGGACCTCCTTGGACACTGTGCTTCATTTACCTAATTTGAAAGCCAAAGCTTTCCTTTCTGTTCTCATCCCATGACTTTGCCTGGAGTCAGTCACCTGCTTCCCTCCCCGGCTCCCTCTGCCCCTGTTCTTCTGGGATGTGGCTTGCCCATGTCTTCCCTGGCTGCTCTACTGAAGACCTGGCTTTAGGAACCAACAAACCTGCTTCCTCAGACAGAGAAACCTCCATGAAATTAACTCAGCTCCTTGTAAGGAAACACCAGGGGGACACTGCGTTGCTCTAGCCAAGAAATTTTTGTTGCGGTCACTGAACTTTATAATCAAAACCAACTCAAAGAGCCTCAGCTTGCTTCCAGTGGTAAAAATGTTTGAAATGGAGAAACACAAATTTGCTTTTGTCTCTTTATTCATGTTATCAGAACTGAAGAGAAACAGGCTAATGTCAGGGAAATAAAATGAAATAATTAAAAAGTTTCAGGACTAAGAGAAAACCAAGCAGGTCCACTGGAGATAAGAGTTATTTGTTTGCAATAAACACAGATGGAGGACAATTCATGGTTTGCTGTTACGTTGAACTGAAAGGAAGCAAATCAGATGCCTAAGAGGCCAGGAGAGGACCACAAACTCTGCTTATCCAGGTAGTAGAGAGGGTGGGGGTGGTCGGATTTTTTTTTTTTTTAAATCTGTATCAATAAAGTGAAAAAATATCTCTGAGTGTTAGGAGTTTGAAGTGGAAAGTACCGCTAGGAATATTACCAAGTCTTTTATGAACTGGTGGGCCAGGCCCTAGAGAATCACCGGAAGAGGCCTACTGTGTGCAACACACTTTTATGTAGGAAATCTTGCTGCATCCTTGCAGAGCATAAACTTGCAGTGTGTAACCTGTCTAAGTTTTTATACCAGTGAGGATCTGCCTGACATTAAAAGCTTGTTCTTTAAGTGCACCGCATGGTATCAGAACTGCTGGTTGGTGGGACACTCTTGGGACCTGAAAGTGTAAGAAATGCTGTTGAGAGCTGAATGAGTCAGACAGGCAAACATCTGTGTATTTCCTTTTCTTCTGAGAATGTGTTTCACTTATGCCTGGTTGTCCTCAAGGGCATTGTGTAGACAAAGATGACCTTGAATTCCTGGTCCTCTGCCGTCTCTCAAGTGCTGACGTCACAGGCATGTGGTGTTGGGGATCGGACCCAGGGCTTCATGGATGATAGGCAAGTGTTCTACCCACTGAACTATGTATACATCTCTAGCCCCAAAGCCCCACCCCATGTCTCCTTTACTGTGCCCTTTGCCCATCTTGAACTCATGTGAGCCATTGACTTTCCATTTGTGCTCCCTGTAAACAGGTCAGAGTCAACATGTCTCGAAATCACTGCGCTGTTCTCCTCTGGTTGTCATACTTTGTCTTTCCTGTCTTTATTTTTCCAAATCAGAAATGTGAGTCTTCTCTTATTTTCCTACTCGCTTCTTGACTCCATATTCTAAATACGTCCAGTGCCCACTCCAAGATGATCATTTATTTTAATTAAGCCTCTTAATTCATTTTATTTCAACTTTGGTTCAGGTTAATGCCCCTTACATCCACCAAGAACACTACAGATGCGTCTTCACTGGTTTCTGGCATTGGTCTCCCCGTCTCAAATCCACTGCCACATTTCTAGCTTGAAACTTGTGATCTGTCTGCCTCAGCCTCTTGAATGCTTGGTTGTAGGTATATGACATCACACCTGACCACAACTTCCTTCCTTTAAATTTCTTTTTTATTTTATGTTATGTGTATGTATGGTTTGTTTTTAATCTGAGCAACACGTGTATGCAGTACCTAAGGAGACCAGAAGAGGGTATCTGAACCCTTAGAACTGGATTGTTACAGATTGAGTGAGCTGTCATGTGGGTACTAGAAATGGAATCCAAGTCCTATGGCAGAGCAGTCACCACTCTTAACCAAAGAAGCCACCACTCTGCTCCTGTGACCTCTTGACAGTTCAAAGAGTCAGTTAAAAATACTCATACTGTTCACAGCTCTTTCTAAAATTATTATTGTTATTATTTTATTTATTTACTTTATATCTGCGCTACAGCCTCCCTTCCTCCTCTCCTCCCAGTCCCCTCACAAATCCTTCCCCTTGTTACTTCCTCCCCTAGAGAAGGGGAGCTCCTCCCTGGGTACCATCCTGCCCTGGCACATCAAGTCACTGCAAGACTAGGCACATCCTTTTTCACTGTGGTCCCATCAGACAGTCCAGCTAGGGGAAGGGGATCCAATGGCAGGCAACAGAGTCAGAGACAGCCCCTACTCTTGTTGTTAGAGGACCTACATGAAGACCAAGCTGCACATCTGCTACGAATACGTAGGGGTCTATGTCCAGCCCCTGGATGCTCTTTGGCTGGTGGTTCAGTCTTTGGGGGCTCCCATGGCCCAGGTTAGTTGACTCTTTAGGTTATCTTGTGGTGTCCTTGCCCCTTTGGCTCACTCAGTCCTATCCCCCACCCTTCCACAAGACTCTCAGCACTGCTCTTCTTATCCCGGAGCTTAGTAGAAAACACAAGCACCCAGACTTCTCCACCTGCCTTTCTTTCCCTTTAACACAAAGTTCAGAGTCTTTAACACATCACGTCTCTTTGGGAAACATCTTCGCGTGACATGTCAGTTCTTCCTGTCTTCACCCTTAGAGGTACTTTGAAGAAACTGTATTCGTTACACTGTGGTCACGTGTTCATTGTCATTTGGCATTGAAGCTGTGGTTCCTTGTATGTGAGATGCCTGTATAACTGTTGTTTTAATTTATCGGCACCATGACTAGTTAGCTCCAATTTGTCCTTTAAAAGTCTACCCAGATACGTTTTCCTTCACCAATCTCCCTCCTTCTCTCCTTCCTCTACATCTTCTCTCCTTTCTCTCTTGAGATAGGGTCTTGTTATAGAGCCAGGCTGGCCTGAATTGACCATTTCCTGTCCCAGCCTCCCCAGTGCTGGGATTAGAGGAATATATTCCCAGCTTTACATAGAATTCTATTTAAAAAAATACATTTAAAGACTTGTTTTTATCTCCATTTATATGCCTGTATGTGTGTTGGTGTTTGATGTGGGGTGTGTGTGTGTGTGTGTGCACAGATGCATGCAAATATGCATGGAAGCCAGGAGAGGATGTCAAATCCCCTGGATTTGGAGTTACAAGTGGTTGAAAGTCACCTCATCTCATACGGGTGCCTGGAATTAAATTTGGTTCCCCTGGAAAGCAGCAAGTGATCGGAACCTCTGAAGCATCTCTCCAGTTTCTAGCCAGTGTCTTAACAGACGAATTTTTTGTCCTTCTAAGTTGTAACAGCTTATGGAAAAGGACTTATGTCTTATTTACCAACGTTGATTCTGGTTCCTGTAACACAGCGGACTTGTGAGCAATATGCTTGGCTGGGTGTTGTCATAGTTGGAAATCAGTGTGCAGGGGGATTATTAGGAAGTTCTTTACAAGATGGTTTGGACAAAAGAGGATCTTGATTATTACCCAGACTCATGAAAGCATCATCTATCCTATGAATATCTGTGTGTGCAGACGCAGTCATGGTCAGTGCTCATACCTTTACGTATCAGATTTGATGATACTTGGCTGTGAATGTGATCTTGGGTGGGAGGGCTGTGTTCCACCAAGGCTCTCCCAGAAGAGGGCCGATAGCCAAGGCAGACTGCCATTAGTTATCCAACAGCTGGGGAATGAGTCTTTCATTTCTGAGGGGAGATTCTGAGTTGTCTGTAATCTTTGTTTTAATATAATTTATTTAATTGCAACTTTATGCAATTAAATTTTTAATTAGAGTAGTGTTTAACAATCTGCTCCTGAAACATTTGACCATCTAACAGTTCTTAGTAGTAATGAGGCAACTCCGCTACACAACTGGGCATGTCTACAAAGTTCTGTTTGCATTCCAGTGATTTCTAGTTCATGTGTGACCTATAAGTTTCTCACTACAGTAAGAAGATTGCTTTGATAATGGGACCAGATTGCTCCCCAACATTTATTTTTAGTACAACTGCAAAAGACAAATTATTATTCCTTTATATAGAAGTTAAACATTTAAAAAAATATCACCTTGCATCCCTGGAAGGTGAAGGCAAGTACATAGTGCATCTCATTGTATATTATATGTATATCTCTCAGCAAACACACATTCTAGGCCACCAGCCCTACTAGTGAAAGTAAAACTGAGGGATTGTTTTCAACTCTTCTAAAATAGGCTGTCCCCTTCATATTTTCTGCAAAAGATTAATTGTGGCATCAGTTTAATCAGAAATCCTATTAGGCCAGGGAGAGACTGTACAAGCATTTTAATGGTAATAACAACCATAGAGAGCCACATAGTAGCATACTCCTTATCTACCCCACCCCTGCACTTGCTCCTGTCTTTCTGCTTGACAGAAGCTCAGGTATGAAACAATAAGACTTATATTAGACAGGTGTAGTAGCAACTCTGGCACAGAGACCTCATCTGTCATGAAGATAGTATGCAAATACCACAGGCACAGCTTCTGTGTCCCCATAGGGACACACATAGTTGTGAATCTTAGTATTTGTGGAATCTCAAAAGTATGACTTCCCACTAGGCTTCTATATTTCATTCATATAACTCCAAGCTACATACAACTGGTCTACCATGAGCTATTTTAAGCTGACGTGATGGTGATAATAATATTAGGCAACTATCAGGTTTTGTTTGAGAAAAAGGAGTAAGGAGGTTAACCCAAGGTCAGGGTTGCCTTTGAAGAAGGAGAAGGGGGTTTGCCCTTTCCTCATGGCCTGTCTGATTTTCAATATGCTTTAGAGACTAGCCATGATACCTGTGGGTGCATGCTTGGGTAGGTGAACCCTGGTTGGCTTTTTTTTTTTTTGCATGGATCAACTTTTCTTCTCATATTTTTAAATATAAAAGATTTATTAGCTGACCCTGAAGGGTAATCCAGTGCCTTGAACATGGTAGATACACACCAGAAAAAATTCTCCCAAGTAACTAGAGTGAAAAAAAATCAAACTGAAAAGTTCCAGCAGAAATAATTCTATATTTGCACAGGCTAAATATAATAGTTATAAATATTTTAGCACATTTTCATCTAGTCTTTCTCATAGGCAGAAGCTTAAGAGTTGGGATGTAATAATATTTTACCAAAAGTTCCTTACCTTCTTATATAAAAAATTTGAGAACAAGAGGATTATTAAATTACCAGGATGTTGGTTCTGCTCTAATATAGTGACATAAATACAAAAACTGTTGGGACCCAGCATCTGGTAGACAATGTGATAGGGACACAGGGAGGGGCCAAACATAAAATTTAGTCATCTGCAGAGCACCCATGTATCCCTTATGGAGAACGAAGATTCATGTTCATATTTTACTTCCTATGAAATGATTAATGTCTAAAACTCGTTCTGTTTAGTTTAAGATTATACTTCTAAAGGATCAAAGAGAAAAGCCTACTTAAAAAGGTCTGGCCAAGGGTCCAGCTAATAAAAAATAAGCAGGCAAATAATCCCTGAAGATTGTCCAGTCTGGGCAAAGAAATTTTAACACACATCCAGCTGATCAATTGGGAGGGAAGCACGTCAGTTAGTGGGGGGTGAATGTTAGTGGCTTGGTTGTCATGGAAACTTTTCTTACAGACCAGGAAAAAGGCATTCATGAGGAAACATGCCATGTGGATAAATAGCCCATTTCTCCACGATCTTTTCTCTCTGTTGATCACAAGTCAACATCCTACTGGGGCTAGGAGTAGGGAGAAATGCAGGCATCCTACTCATGCAGAGGAAAGAAACACATCCCTCTGTGCAGACAACGACCCAAGGGACACAGTTTGAATAAAACGTGTACAGATTAACGTCAGAAAGTCAAGGTTATGAATTTATTTTATTTTTATCCATTTAACAAAAACTTCCTTTAAAATATAATTCCTTGCACGATGTTGAAAAGACTTATTTTCAATTCCTCATGAATGCTGGGTAGGGAAGGTTGCTGTTGATATGAAACCTTGGATGGTATTTGAAGTGCTGACTCCAGGCACATCACAGCACATCTTGAAAGAAATGAAGTATGTGACCTCCTTAACCTTATTAGAAAAAGATAGCTTGGAGCAGTGACAGTAAGATGATCAGATTTTCAACACGTCTCTAGATAATACATAGGTGTAAGGTTAAGACTTGTTCTAGTTTGGTTATTAAATATATATTCCTGTCTTAAAACATTTATCATTGCCCAAAACAAACTAGTTTGCACAGCAATAAACTAGAGTTAAGAAAACAAACATGGAAATAAAACATGCCAATTCTCTGTCCTTCATAATTTAGTTTTTATATTTATGCTTCTAAGTCTCTCTTCTAAGTCAGAAGTTTGTCACCACTCTGCATGGTATCTTGTTTAGCCTTGAGAGAGGAACTTTTATGCTGTTAGGTCCTTAAATATTATCGATAGGAATTTTATATATTAAACTCGGTTACATATTAGGAAACAATGATTGTTCAATGAATAACTGGATTGATGGGCAGATATCATATTTTTACTTATTTATTTTCTCTGTTTGAGAGAACAAGGCCTATCATGAAGTTTTTCTTCTGATGATGGCTTTCTAAAATGTAGGAATAATCAAGATTAGACCTTATTATATCGACAGACAAGTAGACCAATGGAATAGAATTGAAGACCCAGAAATGAACCCACACACCTATGGCCACTTGATCTTTGACAAGGGAGCTAAAACCATCCAGTGGAAAAAAAGACAGCATTTTCAACAAATGGTGCTGGCACAACTGGCGGTTCTCATGTAGAAGAATGCGAATTGATCCATTCCTATCTCCTTGTACTAAGGTCAAATCTAAGTGGATCAAGGAATTCCACATAAAACCAAAGACACAGAAACTTTTTTTTTAATTAGGTATTTTCCTCTTTTACATTTTCAATGATATCCCAAAGGTCCCCCATACCCCCCCCCAATCCCCTAACCACCCAACGCCCCTTTTTGGCCCTGGTGTTCCCCTGTACTGGGGCATGTAAAGTTTGCAAGTCCAATGGGCCTCTCTTTGCAGTGATGACCGACTAGGCCATCTTTTGATACATATGCAGCTAAAGACAAGAGCTCCCGGGTACTGGTTAGTTCATATTGTTGTTTCACCTATAGGGTTGCAGTTCCGTTTAGCTCCTTGGGTAATTTCTTTAGCTCCTCCATAAGGAGCCATGTGACCCATCCAATAGCTGACTGTGATCATCCACTTCTGTGTTTGCTAGGCCCTGGCATAGTCTCACAAGAGAGAGCTATATCTGGGTCCTTTCAGCAAAATCTTGCTAGTGTATGCAATGGTGTCAGCATTTGGAAGCTGATTATGGGATGGATCCCTGCATATGGCAATCACTAGATGGTCCATCCTTTCGTCACAGCTCCAAATTTAGAGACACTGAAACTTATAGAGGAGAAAGTGGGGAAAAGCCTTGAAGATATAGGCACAGGGGAAAAATTCCTGAATAGAACAGCAATGGCTTGTGCTGTAAGATTGAGAATCAACAAATGGGACCTCATAAAATTGCAAAGCTTCTGCAAGGCAAAAGACACTGTCAATAAGACAAAAAGGCCACCAACAGATTGGGAAAGGATTTTTATCTATCCTAAATCAGGCAGGGGACTAATATCCAATATATATAAAGAACTCAAGAAGGTGGACTTCAGAAAATCAAATAATCCCATTAAAAAATGGGGCTCAGAGCTAAACAAAGAATTCTCACCTGAGGAATACCGAATGGCTGAGAAGCACCTGAAAAAAATGTTCAGCATCCTTAATCATCAGGGAAATACAAGTCAAAACAATCCTGAGATTCCACCTCACACCAGTCAGAATGGCTAAGATCAAAAATTCAGGTGACAGCAGATGCTGGTGGGGATGTGGAGAAAGGGAACACTCCTCCATTGTTGGTGGGATTGCAAGCTTGTACAACCACTCTGGAAATCAATCTGGTGTTTCCTCAGAAAATTGGACATAGTACTACTCTTACTTTGGGGTTAAGACTTTTGGTAATTGGAAATCACACTGTTTTCTTGTTTCTAGAATGTCTAAAAGTGATTAGTGCTTTCCTGTGTCTCAGTATTTGTTCAAGGCATGGATGGCTGCTATGTTCAAGATTCTGTTACCTTTTTAAAGTTCATAAAAGCCCTGATTCATCTATACTGTTTTTGTTTGTGACTCACAGTTTGTGACATAGGCATTCATGATTTTAAGACCAATCTTTGAGCCTCAAAATAAAGTAGTACTAGTTGGCTTTAATGACTCAAGTTTATAACCTCAGGTTTTTGAAGATTGAGTTCCAAGGAGAGGTAATACAACACAAATATCAAGGTAACTGAGAGGAAAATGGATAAAGAAAATATTTGTCTTAGTTAGGGTTACTACTGCTGTGATAAAGCACCATGATCAAAAGCAAGTTGGGGAGAAAAGGGTTTATTTGACTTATACTTCCATAGTATGTTCATCATCAAAGGAAGTCATGGACAAGAACTCAAAACAGGGGTCAGGAGCTGATGCAAAGGCCATGGAAGGATGCTGTTTATTGGATTGTTCACCATGTCCTACTCAGTCTCCTTCCTTATAAAATCCAGGACCACCAGCCCAGGGATGGTGTATTAGTCAGGGTTCTCTAGAGTCACAGAACTAATGGACAGTCTTTATATAGTAAAGGAATTTATTGATGACTTACAGTCTGCAGTCCAATTGCCCACAATGGTTCAGTAGTAGCTGTGAATGGAAGTCCAAGGATCTAGCAGTTACTCAGCCCCACACGGCAAGCAGGCGAAGGAGCGAGAGCACGACTCCCTTCTTCCAATGTCCTTATATGGTCTCCAGAAGAAGGTGTAGCCCAGATTAAAGGTGTGTGCCACCACACCTTTAGTCCCATATGACCTTGAATTTGGAGATCTCCCAGTCTTCAAGATCTCCATACCAAGATCCAGGTCAGAAACTTCTATCTCCCAGCCTCCAGATTAGGGTCACTGGTGACCTTCCAATTCTGGATTGTAGTTCATTCCAAATATAGTCAAGCTGACAACCAGGAATAGCCACTACAAATGGCACCACCCACAATAGGCTGGGTCCTCCCCCACCAATCAATTGCCTTACAGTTCAATCTTTTTTTTTTTTTTTAATTTTTTTGAGACAGGGTTTCTCTGCATAGCCTTGGCTGTCCTGGAACTCACTCTGTAGACCAGGCTGATCTCAAACTCAGAAATCTGCCTGCCTCTGCCTCCCAAGTGTTGGGATTAAAGGGGTGCACCACCACTGCCCAGTGTTACAGTCCAATCATATGGAGGCATTTTTTCAGTCGAGATTTTTTTCCTTTCAGGTAACTCTAGCTGAGTCAAGTTGACATGAAACTAACCAGCACAATATTATTTTGGAATGAACACATGTGAGTGGAGAAGATAATCTTATGGGATGTTACAGAGGAAAAACCACTTCTCTCAGATTTACTGAAGGATATTTGACAAATTAAAAGATTACTCATATTCAAGGAGTCTAAGGTGATAATGATGACACACTGGATGATTCTCACAATCAAAATAATTGACACATCCTTTCACATAGTTACTGCATGTGTGTGTGTGTGTGTGTGTGTGTGTGTCAGTGGGGGAGGGGAGTCATGGGGATAGTTAATAGCACTCAGATCCCAAGCACACAAAATATCATTAAATATAAACACAATATATTATACATTAGACCTTCAGCATTAATTCATAAAAGGTTGACATAATTAGTACAAGTCAATGATGGATCTTTTTACTTCTACATAAAGAAAAGCAAGCAACTAACTCAAACATATTTAAATTGTGAGAGGCCAAAAGTTCTAGAAAATATGTGTATTAAAAAGCCATATTTTTTGGTCTTAAGACACTAAAAGTACTTTCATGACCATTAGAAATATTTCTCTTTCTTAAGTGAGCACCTCAAGATTCCTTTTTGCTATGCAGGAAATTTATTGTCTGTCAGTATGATTAACAATATAGGTAGACATATTGACAGTATTTGAATTAACACTCAACTTTTGGCCTTTTATAATGAAAGATTTATCCAGAAGGGATAATAAATGACAATTCCTGGCAGTAATGGCAGAGATGGTGAGTATACTGTGACATAGTTTATATGTTATTTTTTATATACAATGAAGAAATGCCTATGTAGATAGCAAGACCATCAAGGAAAGCCATTATTGGAAATACCATAAAGAATGCTGATGTTGGGGGGGTAGGGTATGGGGGACTTTTGGGATAGCATTGGAAATATAATTGAGGAAAATACATAATAAAAAACATTTAAATAAAAAAGAATGCTGATGTTGTATTATTTTGGGGAAAGAGAAAGTTGCTTCTACAGTAGAATATTTTGACTGCAAAGTGCTTCAGTAGTTATTTATTTTATCATCTTGATAAAGTGTCTTGTGGAATCAAATATTCTTTCTCATTATGTATTATAACTCTACTTTTAAAAAAATGTGTTAATGTTTAGGGGAGAAGTAATATAGGTTTCTTTGCCATAGATAGGATGCCAAGAGATCAAAGAAATGATTCCTTCCAAAACTCTCTTGTTAAACTAATAAGTTTACTTAGAAAATTGTAAAAAGCCCCTATTCTATTATTTTGAATTGTGTGTATGTGTGTGAATGTACACATGAGTGTGAGTGTCTGAAAGGCCAGAGGCATCAGGTCCCTTCAAGCTGGAGTGGCAGACGATTGTGAGCCATACAGTATGGGTGTTGAAAATTGATCTTGGATCCTCTGGAAGAACAGCTAAGTGTTTTTGAGCACAAAACAATTTCTCCAGCCCTTAAAGTTCATTTTTTATTTTGATTGTGTGCTTACATATGAGTATTGATTTCTGCATAGGTATAAATGTGTGTGCTTGCAAAGGCCAGAGAAGCTCCTCATGTGTCATTTTTCAGAAGATGTATGTAATTTTTTTGACACAAGGTCTCTCTCTGGCCTGGGTCTCAAGAAGTAGACTAGGCTGGCTTGCCAGTGAGCCCCAGACATCCCTTGTCTCTGCCTTCCTAGCATTGGGATTTCATGTGCATTCCAACATGTCAGGTTTTTAAAATACATGTTCTGGGATCAACTTCAGGTTGTTGTGACTGCAAGGCAAGCACTTTATTGGTTGATCTACCTCCTCCTTCCCCTAAATAAACTCATTGGAGTTACCTGCAGGGACATGGATGATTTAAAGGCATCGCTGAAACTTTCCACCCTAACATGATGATGACTTAGGAAAACTGTATCCTGATGTCTCACCCCCCCACCCCCGCCCCACCAATCATCAACCTCCCATACCATCAAGACCATGTGAAGACTATGGGAAGGGTAGGAGGGAATGGTTATTGGAATCTTAGGCAAGGGTTTGGTGACTTTGACCAACTTTCTTCTGGGAAAAAATATAAACAGATTCATAGACCCAGGTATCAGACATATTGTTCTGCTTTTTTCACTGCTGTGAATGACAGTGCTCAGGTATAATCTGTGGTCCACAGGACACACGTATCAAAGGGTATTTGTGAATGTGGCTCAACACATTTGTAGATTACAAGACAGTGTCATAGTGCAGTGACAAATTGGAGGCTATCACAGCCATTCTGCTTCATGATACTTAATGATTATGTCACTCTAGGGGGAAATAGGTTCAGTATAGCACCCCCTTCCTCAGTCTTTGATAACCGTCATTCTGTTTCCAAGTCCTGTGCAACAGTCTTTTAAAGATTCCTTGTATGTGTATGATCACGCAGTGCTTGTCTTTCTGTGTCTCATTGAGTCCCCTGAATTTCAGGTCCACCTATGAAACGCCCCAACAAATACTTTGGTGAACTCTGTCTATCCTTGTCATAGTTTTGCATCAATTCCTATTGCTATCAGTTGAAATTGGTAATGGGAAGGCACCCCTGGAGACATCCTAGTCTCTTAACATCTCAGAACCAAGCATTGGATAGAGATACATAGGTACTAGCAAGCAAAGCGAGAGGATTAAGAGAGGGTATCCTTCCGAGGGAGAAAGTAGATTGGAAAACGGAGAACATTTAGTAGCCCAATAACTCTGTGGTTTGAAGAATCAAAGCCCAGTTACCTATGGCCTCTGCTGTACTCTTCCTTCTGGAAGACGTTCTGAGGATGACAACAAACCAAAGAGGGTCATCATAGAGCGTGTGTGAGTCAGTGGCAGCCACACCCAGGGGAAGTACCCTGGGCAGCTTAGGATACGGTACTACTGAAAAGTCCCAACCCTCAGTCTACTGCTTAACCTCTTATACGATTTCAAGGAAAGCAGGGACTCCCAGTGGTTCCCTGGAGGTTTGTAGTCCTCACAAGTCTTCCTTCACTCTCCTGAGGGGAATGTTAATAGTCCCACTCTCATGAGCAGCTCAAGTATGGGTGATCACAGCTGCTCTGTTTGAGGCCAACGGTAGTCATGTCTAATCCATGGGAAGCAGCTACATGACAATGGCAGAAGCAGGGACATGACTAAATCAAAATGGTTCTGTCCCAAAAGCAAAGTAGGGTTTCATCCCATATTGCCCTTCCTATTTTAAATCACGTTTTATTACACAGCAATAGCACTGAATAAATAAGACATTTTGTGCTGCTCATTTATTTTCTTATTCTGTAAATTTAGTGTTAATATGTTGTGTTATAATGTTAAGATGAAGGGAAACTTATTTTTTAAAAATAGGGAAAACACTTAATTAACATGATGTTTTCACTTCCTGGTTGTTTGAATAATAATAGTAAAAAAAAACCTTTGAGGTTGGGAGAGTATATTGGAAATCCTTAAATCACTTAAAATAATTTAGACCTGTTATTAAATTTGTATCACAAGTGAGTAGCTAATGCAGAGTTAGCAAGTTTGTCACTACTTTTTAATTAAGTATAAGTTGATTGTAAAGAGAAAGATATTGAGCATTTGAGACATATACCTAATGGCCATGTAATTAGATGAAACTCACATAAGCAAAGAATGCCCAGTTTAAGTCTTGGTATATTAGCTATCTACAAATGTAGAATACTTTATTCACATTTATCAAAACAGTCTACAGCAAAATAACTGAGGAATCACATTTTAAAATGGCAGTATTTAGTAGAGAAATTGATATAAATCTTCCTACTAATAGCCCATTAAGTGGAAAAGTACTACACAGAAAAAGAGTTTATCAGTAAAAATTAAATTGCATATTTTTTACTTGCAAATTGATGGATACTCACATATATCTTCATTTTTAAAAGTTAAATAATGATTTTCTCTGCTTTCTTGGCAATTAAGTAGCCATAACAGTCAATTGATCTCAATTATTTTAATATAGCTAACAATCAACTCATAAAATTAAGAACTATGATATAGCAGAAATCAGAAACAATAAATTGTGAATAAAGATCATTGGTGGATATTTAAGATTAGGTAAATATGGTGGTTTGAATAGGTAGGGCCCCCATAGACTCATGTATTTGAATGCTTGGACATAGGGAGTAGCACTATTAGGAGGTGTAGCCTTTTGAGAGGAGATGTGGCCTTGTTGGAGGAAGTGAGTCACTGTGTAGGTGGGCTTCGAGTGTGGAGTATAGTCTCCTGAAGAATACAGTCTCCTCCTGGCTGCCTTCAGATCAAGACGTAGAACCCTCTCAGCTCCTTCTCTAGCACCATGCCTGCCTGGATGCTGCCATGCTTCCTACAATGATGATAATGGACTGAACCTCTCAAACTGTAAGCCAGACTTAATTAAATGTTTTCTTTTATAAGAATTGGCTTGGTCATAATGTCTCTTCACAGCAATAAAATCCTAAGACAGTAAGATTCTGATACTGTCAAAAATTTCTACTTTGGGGATATTCTGGTTAGTTGACAGATGGTCTTATTAGAAAATTGCAAAAACACTGCTGGATAAGGAATATCCTTAGAAAGTGAACATTCAAGTCAATCCATAATATCTTCCAGACATTGGATTATAATAGCTTCATAAAGGAAGAGTAATACTATTTTGTCTTATTGTTTTTGTTTTATTTTATGTCCTTTTCTTTTTTTCTAATTTTTGAGATTTTAATATAATTACATCACTTTTCCCTCTCCTTTTCTCCCCCCAAACCCTCTCATATACCCCTCCTTGCCCTCCTTCAAATTCATGGTCTCATTTTCTTTAATTGCTGTTTCATGAACATGTACATGCACATATATGTTCTTATGTATAACCTGCTCAGTCTGTAGAATGTTACTTGCATGTATGTTTTCAGGGCTGATTATTTGGTATTGGATAATCATTCAATAATGCTTCTCCCTTGGGAAAACCATTTCTCCTGCTTTCATCATTACTTAACTGCCTTAGTTCTTTGTATAGGGTTTCTTAGTAGGTCTATTACTGTCTGCTCAGCTCATGTTGAGGCATCATGTTGTTGAGACTTTACGGGTAACATCTAATGTTACTAGGAGATAAGTTAGGGTCCCTGATCATCTGGCTCTTAAACTCTTTTCACCTCCCAGCCATCACCTTCTGCAATGTTATCCGAGCCTTAGGCACAGGAACTATTTTGTAGACATATCCATTGGGACTGGGCTCCATAAGTCTGTATATATTGTGCAGTGGTCCTCTGCAAAAAGAAATTTCTTTGGTGAGGGGTGAAGACTACACTTATCTGTGGGTATAAGGACAAATATTTATAGATTGGTGTTAGAGATTATTCTGGTTTAGGTTATCCTCCAAGATACAGAGCTTCATTAGCTTCGAGTATTTGGCTAGGTTTCCAGAACCAGACAAAGTTTCCCTCTTTAAGTCCAATTAGAGAGCTGCTTACCATCAAAGTATGCATGCTATTATCACACTTTTAGGGTTATCCTGCCATGCTAGTAGTTTTTGTGGTTCATAGGCATCCTCGCTGGGTAGGACTATATTGGCTGATTCTCTGCTTTGGAGGATCCCATGGTACCTTCTGGTACCATGTAAACTGGTTCTCATGGAAGAGG
Source organism: Mus musculus (assembly GCF_000001635.26). Classification (NCBI taxonomy): domain Eukaryota; kingdom Metazoa; phylum Chordata; class Mammalia; order Rodentia; family Muridae; genus Mus; species Mus musculus. Next base: position 96,141,711 of record NC_000074.6, read on the forward strand.
AATTCAGGTCAGTTCCATTTCAGGGGCCTCTGGGCCCCCATGTCTGAAGTGTATGGTGTCTTCTGCAATAAGGACTTTCTTTCCATCTCTGGAGGGAAGCTGAGGGCAACACCAATAGGCTGTATGTTTTAAAAGTCTTTTGGACAATGTTTACCTGTTTGATGCACTTTTTTTCCTACATGTTATGCACATCAACGAGAAAGAAAAAGATATAGTTTGGTGGGTAGGAAGGTGGGGTATATCTGAAAGAAATTGAGGGAGCAGAATTCTTCCATGAATAAAGGTGCTTGCTATTAAATCTGATGACCAGAATTTGAATCATAGGACCCATATGATGGGAGGGGATCTTCCATCAACTCCTGCATGTTGTCCTCTGACTTTCAGTCATTCACAGTATCAGGGGTGGGGGGATCTCCAGGGGGTACCTCCACTCTCTCAGAGGAGAAGGGGAGGGAACTGGGAAAGGGATAAACATTTAAAGAAATGTTCAACATCCTTAGTCATCAGGGAAATGCAAATCCAAACTATTTTGAGATTCCATCTTACACCTGTCAGAATGGCTAAGATCAATAACAGAAGTGACAGCTCATGCTGGTAAGGATGTAGAGCAAGGGAAATACTCCTCTATCGCCAGCGAACGTGTGTCTTAGCTTATCTATTGCTGTGAAGAGACACCGTGACCACAGCAACTTTTATAAAAGAAAACATCTAATTGGCGATAGCTTACAGTTTGTAGGTATAGTCCATTATCACCATAGCAGAAACATGGTAGTGTGTATACAGACATGGTCCTGGAGAAGGAGCTGAGAGTTCTACATCCAGATTGGCAGGTATCAGGAAATGACTAAGACACATTTCCTCCAATAAGGCCACACCTATTCCAACAAGGCCACACCTTCTAATAATGTCACTTCCTATAATTCTATGGGGTCATTTTCTTTCAAACCACAATAGAGTGCAAACTTGTACAGCCTCTATGGAAATCAATATTGTTCTTCCTCAGAAAACTGGGAATTGATCTACCTCAAGACCCAGCTATATCATTCTTGAGCATATACCCCAAAGATTCTCCATCCTACCACGAGGACACTCACTTAACTATGTTCATAGTGGCTTTATTCACAATACCCAGAACTGGAAATAACCTAGATGTCTGTAAACTGAAGAATGGATGAAGAAAATGTAGTTTATCTACACAAAGGAGTATTACTCAGTTGTTATATATATGACATCATAAAATTTGCAGGCAAATGGATGGAACTAGAAAAAAAAATTATCCTGAGTGAAACAACCCAGACCCAGAAGTACAAACATTATATGTACTTATTTATAAGTGAACATTAGCTGTTAGTATAGGATCATCAAGCTATCATCCACAGACCCAGACTGACTAAGCACCAAGGTGGACACATGGATGTCTGTGGGAAGGTGAATTAGAATAGATTATACAGGTGGACTGGGGATGGGAACAGGAGGGATTAGGTAGGGATAAAGGGACCAAGGGAGAGAGTATGAGGAGAAATTACTGAAATTGTGCAGCTTTGGGGGAGCTGCAATGTGGAAACCTAGTGCAGTAGAAACTTACTGGAACCTATGAAGGTGACCTGAGTGAAGAATCCTAGTACTGGAGGATATGGAGCCTGAATTCACCATCTTCTGTAACCTGGCAAGGCTTCCAGTCATGTGACTGTGACACCAACCCAGCCACAAAACCTTCGACCCACAACCTCTGCTGACTGCAAGATGTGCTGGGGAAAGGGTAGCTCAGAGCTTGTAAGAGTGGCCAACAAAAGACTGGGCTAACTTAAGGTCCATGCCACAAGAGGGAACCTGTGCTTGACATTGCTGGTATGACCAGGAACTGTCTACCTAGGGTAGACCCTAACATGACTGGCGAAAAATGTCAATAAAATGATTCCTAATGATATTCTGCTATACTCTTATATTGGTGCCTAGCTTGGTTGTCACCAGAGAGGCTTCCTCTAGCAGTTGATGGGAGTAGATACAGAGACCCATAGCCAAACATTAGGCAGAGCTTGGGGAAGCACCTAAAAGAGGAGAAGGATTGTAGGAGCCAGAGGGTTTGAGGATACCTCGAGAACAGGACCCACAGAATCAATTAAGCATTGCTCAAATGAGCTCACAGAGCCTTAAGTAAGCAGGGAGCCTGTATGGGTCTGACCTAGGTCCTCTGTCTATACTTTATGTAGCTTGGTGTTCTTGTGGGATTCCTAACAGTGGGAGTAGGGTATCTCTGACTCTTTTGCCTGCTCTTGGGACCCTTTTCTCCCTACTGGCTTGCCTTGTTCAGCCTGATATGATGGTTTGTGCCTAGCCTTATTGCATCTTGTTATGCCTTGTTCAGTTGGTATCCCTGAGAGGCATGCTCTTTTCTGAAAGGAAACAAAGGAGGGGTGAGTCTGAGGGAGATGAAAAGAGAGAGAGGAGAGGAGGCTCCAATCCAGAAGTCTCGTATGAGAAAAGAATAAATAATAAGAAAAAATTTAAAGATGAGATGTTTGAAATTGAAAACAAAGAAGGAAAGATGACATCAAAAGTTATCAAAATAGTGGAAGTTAAGGAACAGCCCTTTCAGAGATAGGAAACGAGTCCATACCCAAACAGCATCTGGAGGCAGTGAACCTCCCAGGAGGGTGGACAGGCTTATGAGCACAGGTAGGAACACCACTGCTGCTCAGAGGAACCCACCTGGAACCCTCAGGACACAGGGACTGAGGGGTGGCCTGGGATGGGAGAAGATCCTTTTCCACAGGGCTCTATACCCAAATAGCTCCAGGAGAGAGCTGACCTCCCAGGAGTGCCTACACACCTGCAAGCACAGGTAAGACCACCACTTCTTTTCAAATTCCTGGCCCAAGAGGGACCCTCACAGAGCCATCAGGACCCAGGAACCAAGGATCAGCTGCGGACAGGATCCTTCTGGTCTCTGCACCCCAGAGCTGACCCTGTACCACAGCTCTCCATACCTAAATCCCTCCCAGAGAGAACTGGTCTCCCAGGAGTACTGACACACAGACTTGCAGGACGGACAAGCCACAGTCAGAAACAGCAAGACCAGCTAACACCAGAGATAACTAGATGGCAAAAGGCAAGCACAAGAACATAAGCAACATAAATCAAGGCTACTTGGCATCATCCGAACCCAGTTCTCCCACCACAGTGGACCCTGGTTGCCCCAACACACCAGAAAAGCAAGACTCTGATTTTAAATCGTGTCTCATGATGATGATAGTGGGCTTTAAGAAGGACATAAATAACTCTCTTAAAGAAGTACAAGAGAATACAGGTAAACAGGTAGAAGACCTTAAAGAGGAAACACAAAAATTCCTCAGGAAAACACAGCTAAACAGGTAAAGGAACTGAACAAAACCATCCAGGATCTAAAAATGGAACTAGAAACAATAAAGAAATCACAAAGAAAGACAACACTGGAGATAGAACACCTAGGAAAGAGAAAAGGAATCATAGATGCAAGCATCACCAACAGAATACAAGAGATAGAAGAGAGAATCTTAGGTGCAGAAGACACCATAGAAAACATTGACACAACAGTCAAAGAAAATGCAAAATGCAAAAAGCTCCTAACCCAAAACATCCAGGAAATCCAGGACACAAGAAGGAGATGAAACCTAAGGATAATAGGTATAGAAGAGAGTGAGGATTCCCAACTTAAAGGGCCAGGAAATATATTCAACAAAATTATAGAAGTAAACTTCCCTAACATAAAGAAAGCGGTGCCCATAAACATACAAGAAGCCTACAGAACTCCAAACAGATTGGTCCAGAAAAGAAATTCCTCCTCTAACATAATGATCAAAACACCAAATGCACAAAACAAAGAAAGAATATAAAAAACAGTAAGGGAAAAATGTCAAGTATCGTATAAAGACAGACCTATAAGAATTACACCAGACTTCTCACCAGAGACTATGAAAGTGAGAAGATCCTGGGTAGATGTCATACAGACCCGCATAGAACACAAATGACAGCCCAGATTACTATACCCAGCAAAACTCTCAATTACCATAGATGGAGAAACCAAGATATTCCATGACAAAACCAAATTTACACAATATATTTTCACAAATCCAGCCCTATAAAGGATAATAGATGGAAAACTCTAACACAAGGAGGGAAACTAGAGCCTAGAAAAAGCAGGAAAATAATCTTCTTTCAATAAACCCAAAAGAAGATAACCACACAAACATAAAAGTAACATAAAAAAATAACAGGAAGCATCAATCACTATTCCTTAATATCTCTTAACAGCAATAGACTTAATTCCCCAATAAAAAGACATAGACTAACAGATTGGGTACATAAACAGGACCCAGCATTTTGCTGCATACAAGAAACACACCTCAGTGTCAAACACAAACACTACCTCAGAATAAAGGGCTGGAAAATAAATTTCTAAGCAAATGATCTCAAGAAACAAGCAGGAGTAGTAGCCATTCTAATATTGCATGAAATCAACTTTCAACCAAAAGTCATCAAAAAAGATAACATAAGACACATCATACTCATCAAAGGAAAAATTTCCCAAGAAGAACTCTCAATTCTGAACATCTATGCTCCAAATGCAAGGGTACCAACATTCATAAAAGAAACTTTACTAAAGCTAAAAGCACACATAATTGTGGGGGACTTCAACACTCCACTCACATCAATGGACAGTTCCTGGAAACACAAACTAAACAGAGACACAGTGAAACTAACAGAAGTTATGGATCAAATGGATTTAACAGCTATCTGTAGAACATTTCACCATAAATCAAAAGAATATACCTTTTTCTCAGCATCTCATGGTACCTTCTCCAAAATTGACCATATAATCAGTCACAAATCAGACCTCAACAGATATAAGAAGATTGAAATAATTCCATGCCTCCTCTCAGATCACTATGGATTAAGGCTGGTGTTCAATAGCAACAAAAACAACAGAAAGACCACATACACATGGAAGCTGAACAATGCTCTACTCAATGATAAGTTTGTCAAGGAAGAAATAAAGAAAGAAATTAAAGATTTTTAGAATTTAATGAAAATGAAGGTACAACCTACCCAAACTTATGGGACACAATGAAAGCAGTGCTAAGAGGAACACTCATAGGTCTGAGTGCCTCCAAAAAGAAACTAAAGAGAGCTTACCCTAGCAGTTTAACAGCACACCTGAAAGCTCCAGAACAAAAAGAACCAAATACACCCAAGAGGAATAGAAGGCAGGAAATAATCAAACTCAGGGCTGAAATTAACCAAGTAGAAACAAAAAGAACTATACAAAGAATCAACCAAATCAGGAACTGGTTCTTTGATAAAATAAAAAAAGATAGATAAACCCTTAGCCAGACTAACCAGAGGGCACAGAGACAGTACACAAGTTAACAAAATCAGAAATGAAAAGGGAGCTATAACAACAGAAACTGAGGAAATTCAATAAATCATCAGATCCTACTACAAAAGACTGTACAACACAACTGGAAAATCTGGGTGAAATGGACAATTTTCTAGACAGATACCAAATACTGAAGTTAAATTATGATCAGGTAAACTATCTAAACAGTCCCATAACCCCTAAAGAAATAGAAGCAGTCATTAAAAGTCTCCCAACCAAAAAAAAGCCCAAAACCAGATGGGTTTAGTGCAGAGTTCTATCAGACTTTCAAAAAAGACTTAATATCAGAATTCTTCAAATTATTCCAGAAAATAGAAACAGAAGGAACACTACCCAATTCATTCTATGAAGCCACAATTATGCTTATACCTAAATCACACAAAGACCAAACAAAGAAAGAGAACCTCAGACCAATCTACCTTATGAACATTGATGCAAAAATACTCAATAAAATTCTAGTCAACTGAATCCAAGAACACATTAAAATGATCATTCACCATGATCAAGTAGGCTACATCCCAGATATGCAGGGATGGTTAAATATACAGAAACCCATCAATGTAATCCACAATATAAACAAACTCAAAGAAAAAAAACCCACATGATCATTTCATTAGATGCTGAAAGAGCATTTGACAAAATTCACATCCCTTCATGTTAAAAATTTTTGAAAGATCAGGGATTCAAAGCCCATAACTAGACATAATAAAAGAAATACATAGCAAACCAGTAGGCAACATCAAACTAAATGGAGAGAAATTTGAAGCAATCCAACTAAAATTAGGGACTAGGAAAGGCTGCTTACTCTCTCCCTATCTATTCAATATAGTACTTGAAGTTCTAGCTAGAACAATTAGACAACAAAAGGAGATCAAAGGGATACAAATTGGAAAAGAGGAAGTCAAAATATCACTATTTGCAGATGATATGATCATATACTTAAGTGATCCCCAAAATTCCACTAGAGAACTCCTAAACCTGATAAACAACTTCAGCAAAGTGGCTGGATATAAAATTAACTCAAACAAATCAGTGACCTTCCTCTACTCAAAGGATAAACAGGCTGAAAAAGAAATTAGGGAAAGGACACCCTTCACAATAGTCACAAACTATATAAAATACCTTGGTGTGACTGTAATCAAACAAGTAAAAGATCTGTATGATAAGAACTTCAAGTCTCTGAAGAAAGAAATCAAAGAAGATCTCAGAAGATGGAAAGATCTCCCATGCTCATAGATTGACAGGATTAATATAGTAAAAATGGCCATCTTGCCGAAAGCAATCTACACGTTCAATGCAATTCCCATCAAAATTCCAACTCAATTCTTCACTGAGTTAGAAAGGGAAAATTTCAAATTCATCTGGAATAACAAAAAAACCTAAGAGAGCAAAAACTCTTCTCAACAATAAAAGGACTTCTGGGGGAATCAGCATCCCTGACATCAAGCTGTACTACAGAGCAATTGTGATAAAAACTTCATGGTACTTGTACAGTGACAGACAGGTAGATCAATGGAATATAATTGAAGACCCAGTAATGAACTCACACACCTATAGTCACTTGATCTTTGACAAAAGAGCTAAAACCATCCAATAGAATAAAACGACAGCATTTTCAACAAATGGTGTTGGTTCAACTGGCCGTTAGCATGCAGAAGAATGCAAATTGATCCATTAGTATCTCCTTGTACAAAGCTCAAGCCCAAGTGAATCAAGGAACTCCACATAAAACCAGATATCCTGAAACTAATAGAAAAGAAAGTGGGGAGCCAGGCATGGTGGCACAAGCCTTTAATCCCAGCACTCGGGAGGCAGAGGCAGAGGCAGAGGCAGAGGCAGAGGCAGAGGCAGAGGCAGAGGCAGAGGCAGAGGCAGAGGCAGAGGCAGAGGCAGAGGCAGAGGCAGAGGCAGAGGCAGAGGCAGAGGCAGAGGCAGAGGCAGAGGCAGAGGCAGAGGCAGAGGCAGAGGCAGAGGTAGGCTGATTTCTGAGTTCGAGGCTAGCCTGGTCTCCAATGTGAGTTCCAGGACAGCCAGGGCTTTACAGAAAAACCCTGTCTCAAAAAACAAAACAAACCAAACAAACAAACAAACAAACAAACAAACAAAAAAGAAAGTGGGGAAGAGCCTCAAGCACATGGGCACAGGGGAAAATTTCCTGAACAGAACACGAACAGCTTATGCTTTAAGATCAAGAATTGACAAATGGGACCTCATACAATTACAAAGCTTCTGTAAGGCAAAGGACACTGTCAATAGGACAAAAAGGCAGCGGACAGATTGGGAAAAGATCTTTACCAGCACTATATTAGCCCACTAGAGGGCTAATATCCAATACATACAAAGAACCCAAGAAGTTAGACTCCAGAGAACCAAATAACCCTATTAAAAATGGGGTACAGAGCTAAACAAAGAATTCTCAACAAAGGAATGGCTGAGAAGCACCTAAAGAAATGTTCAACATCCTTAGTCATCAGGAAAATGCAAATCAAAACAACCCTGAGATTCCACCTCACTCCAGTCAGAATGATTAAGATCAAGAACTCATGTGACAGCAGATGCTGGCAAGGATGTGGAGGAAGAGGAACACTCCTCCACTGGTGGTGGGATTGCATGCTGATACAACTCTGGAAATCAGTTTGGTGGTTCCTCAGAAAATTGGACATAGTACTACTGGAGGACCCAGCTAAACCACTCCTGAGCATATACCCAAAAGATGCTCCAACATATAACAAGGGTATATGCTCTACTGTGTTCATAGCAGCCTTATTTATAATAGCAAGAAGCTGGAAAGAACCCAACAGAGAAATGTCCCTCAACAGAGAAATGGTACATTTATACAATGGAATACTACACAGCTACTAAAAACAATGAATTCATGAAATTCATAGGCAAATGGATGGGAGTAGAAAATATCATCCTGAGTGAGGTAACCCAATTCCAAAAGAACACACATGATATGCATTCACTGATAAGTGGGTATTAGCTCAGAACCCAGAATTCCCAAGATACAATTCACAGACCAAATGAAGCCCAAGAAGAAGGAAGTTCCTTCTTAGAAGGAGGAACAAAATATTTATGCGAGGAGATACAGAGATAGAGTTTGGAGCAGAGACTGAAGCACAGACCATCAAGAGACTGCCCCAGCTGGGGATCCATCCCACATACAGTAACAAACCCAGACACTATTGTGGATGCCAACAAAAGCTTGGTGACAGAAGCCTGATATAGCTGTCTCCTGAGAGGCTCTGCCCATGCCTGACAAATACAGAGGGAGATGCTCATAGTCAACCAATGGACTGAACAAAGGGTCCCCAATGGAAGAGCTAGAGAAAGGACCCAAGGAGCTGAAGGGGTTTGCAGCCCCAAAGGAGGAACAATATGAACTAACCAGTACCCCCAGAGTTTCCAGGGACTATACCACCAACCAAAGAGTACACATGGAGGGACCTATGGCTCCAGTTGGATATGTAGCAGAGGATAGCATTGTTGGACATCAATGGGAGGAGAGGCCCTTGGTCCTGAGAAGGCTCCATGTCCAGTGTTGGGGAATGCCAGGACAGGGAATCGGGAATGGGTGGGTTGGTGAGCAGGGATGGGGGGGCGGGATGAGATAGGGGGTTTCGGAAGGGAAACCAGGAAAGGAGATAACGTTTGAAATTTAAATAAGGAAAACATCTAATAATAAAAAAAAGAAATAAAAAGAGAGACAGGAAACAAATCAATCCTTTGGTGGCCCGTGTTTACTGCTTTGAGAGAGCATGCTGGACACTGTATGGGAGAAGAAAGCCGACGGGCAGCCAAGGCCCTGTGTTGAGTTGAGAAGACTGAGGTGCTGAAGATGTGCGGGTTCTCTACAGAGAATCTCAGAGTGGAGAGTACTTACCAGTGACGCTCATCAGCGTGTGGGAGATCGCACAAGTCCACTCAGACCGTGTGTGGGCGGCACTCAGGTATTGTGTAGGGGAAAGCACACGTTTTTTACTCTGATCACGAGTTTCTGAGGGAGGCCACTTGAAGACTCGTGTTGTCATCTTTTCCTGACCACTCTGAGGCAGACTCATTAGGGAGACGAAGCAGGTCGCTAGAGATAAGAAGGCGGCCGACGCTGGTATCAAATGTTGGCGAGCAAGCAAATCCGATAAGGACTCCAGCTTGGCAGGCTGCTGGCAGGAAACAGATTGCCACCTCAAATGGGGGTGGTTTGAGGTGAGGAGTCTTACTGAATAAAGAGACTTAGCCAAAGTGTAGGCAGGCCGAGGGGACTCCACGACACGGTGCTTTTTAAAAGCCTCGGATAGAGGAGGGTGGCGATGAGGCTGGCTACCAGTGGCAAGAGTTGGAAGAGGAGCAGTTACAGAACGCAGCACGAGGAAGCTTTGTGGAGACCAGCTGAGGGACTCTATTTTTAAAATCTAAATTTTCAATCGGCACAGTAACTGTACATGCATTTGAGGTATAGTGTGATATTTCAATGCATGCTTATGATGCATAAGGATCATATCAGGGAAACTGACAAATCCTTACCTCAAACACCTGTTATTTAAAAATCTTAGCTAGTAATTATTAACTAGAGTTACCCTGCTGTGTTGCCACACATTAGTAGCTTCTCCAACCCCGTACCTGTTAACCATCCCTCTCCACCTCGCCCTGCCCTTTCCTCCCCAGTCTCTGTAGCCACCATCCTCTGAGATGAACTATCTCCCTTTGCGTATATCAGTATGGCAACTATTTTTCTGCACCTGTTTATTTCACTTAATGTCCTTTAGACTCATCCAGGGCATAGACAGAAAAATGACAGGATTTCGTTCTATATTTTTTCCTCAATGAAAAGCTCTCTCTTTGCATGAAAGGACTCTGCTCTGCTTTGACTAACCCCAGTTGGAAACAAGGTAGTAAGCTGATATGATTCGTTTAGATTGGGATCTACAAACGGGGCATCTTGGAGGAGACTCGGGAGTGGGTCGGAAGAGGGTGAGCACAGAGACTGCCAAACCCAATTGGCTGCTGGAGATTACCACGAAAGATCACCGGACAGCTTCCGAGGCAGCAGTGACTTTGAGGGTGGGTTGCAGAAAGTGAAACAAGGCTAGGTGGGGGCTACCGTGAAACAGAGAGTCTGGAGGAGTGTCTGGGAGTACATTTTGGGTGGTATGTATGAGTCAAGCTGGCAGCTGCCCTTCACGGTTCCATGGTGAGCTATAGAAAACCACAGGCTCAGAATAGTTTCCTGATTTCCTAAGAGCGCTATGTAATTTTCCAGAGTGCTGGGGATGACAAAGATAGATCCAAGTAACAGGCACAAATGAGGACCAGCGTGTAAGAGAATGTGGGTTCTCCTCTATAGTCCGTGAAACGCATAGACAATTTCTACACTGGGAATTGTGACTGTTCGCCCATGTGTCTATGTTTCCCGTGTGAAAGCAGGAATTGGTGTTTACCCAGCTTCCTATCCCTACAATAAGTACCAGGGAGAGTAAGTTACAAAGATAGCAAGCTTGTTTTGAGTCACTCATTTGGAGGTTTCAGGCTATGATGGGTAGGTAGGCTCCTCATTTTGGGGCAGGCAGCACTTCATGGTGGGAGCAAACATTGGGGAAACTGCCAAAAATGAGAGACAGTGAGGAACTGATTTTATTTCCATCTCGATGTTACTTTTTTTGTGTCTGAGACAGTGCTACCTTGTAGCAAGCTTGCAGTGATCCTTCTGCCTGTCTCACGTGTGCTGGATTACAAACGGGCGGGTATTCTGTCTCCAATTTGATATTAAAACATTCTGTTGAATTTATGATTATGCTAAATATATTTCTCTTGTTTAAGAAATATTCTTAGCCTTATTTATTTTCATTTCATTTTTGCATCGCATGGATGTTTGGCTCCCTTGTATGTCAGTGCACCGCATGCATGCAGTACTTATAATGGCCAGAAGAGGGCACCAGATACCGTGATATTGGCGTTACAGCCCGGTGTGAGCCTCCAAGCAGGTGTTGAGTATCAAACCAGGGCCATCTGGAGGAGCTGCAAAGCTCCTAGCTCTTGGGCCGTTTCTCCAGCTCCATTCAGTACTATTTTCCAACCCTTTGATTTTTTTGACAGTGTCTATCTCTCTGTGACATTATATTACTTGAAATAAATTTTTGTTTACTAACAAAACACAAATATGAAGTCCCATACTAGTAAATTAATCTGGATGACAAATCAGTAAACCTAGAAATTCAAGGTTCTCAGAAGAAGGTGAAATTAGAATCTCAAAGATGTGGCCTGGCAAGTCCAGGGTGGGTTTTGCAACTCCCCTCTCTACAGACAGAAGCACATAGAGAAGAAATTAATCCATTTAAAATAAAAGAGGGCTGGAGAGTTGACTCAGCACTTAAGAACATTGTTGCTTTTGACCTGGGTTCTGTTCCCAGCACCTATATCAGCTAGCATCTTACAAACTGTTTGTAATTCCAGTGGATTTGACACCCCTTTTGGCCTTCTTGGGCACCTGTATGCATATGGTACAAACCCCCAAAACCCAACAACACCTCAGAGTTATTAAATCAAATTGAGCTTAGTATTTCTTGATTTTCCTGGCTTGTGTTAACTGTCTGTGATGCTTAATATTGATTGTCAATATTAACCTATTAACAGGCTCTGGACTTGACTATGATACAAAGTCTCTGATCACACTTGTGAGAGATTATCTAGATGAGGATAGCCTTGGTACTGCTGCAGAGGAAGCATCTAGATTAAGCTCATTGTGGTAGGAAGACAAATCCTAAAGGTGGGCGGCGCCATTCCTTGGGCTTGGGTCCTGACTGCAGAGTCAATGCCTCCAGCCCCTGTGCTAGGATTTCACTGCTAGGGTGGGCTGTGCCCTTGGGCTGTGAGCCCAAGATAGCCCCTTTCTCCCTTAACTTGTTTTTGTCAGGGCATTTATTACATCGATAGGATAAGTAACGAATGCACTCTTTTTCCAAATCATTTAAATGACTAAAATCGGGTTAGTAGGCATAGCTGTGAATCAAAAGCAGCTTTTCCTGCTTCTGGAGTATGCGTGCTTCATAAAATATGGCCTCTCCCATGCCAAGACTCAGCAACAGTTCAGTTCTTTAGGAGCAGCTCTAGTGTCATGCTTACAGTAGATTGACTAAAGTATCCGTTTTTGCATAACTCCTGGAAGAGCTGAAGTGGTATGATTCTTGATTTTGCAGATATTAATCACAGCGATCCTTCATGTTGTAAGGGGTCTAGGAAGACTTTGTAATCCTAACCAGCTCATTTAATGCTTTGCTTTTTATTAAAACATTCATACTTATGTTTTTGGCTACTCAAATTATTTTATTTTGAATATGTTACTTTTGGGTGTGTGGGAGATGCTGTTTAAGTAAAGGCTGCCTCCCATAATATTCTGAGGGCTAGACATTCAATCTTATGTATTTAAAATTAAATCTTCAAACCCAACACAATGGTTACTTTCTCATATACTTTATCGAAAGTGATAATAGTGGATGGATTTTTTTCCCCACGAGCTGTGCTTATTTCCTACAAAATATCAGGCTTCCATTTCATTAAATTTAGCATTTTTTTTAAAAAAGAAATAATATGATGGTATTGAAAGAAAGGAAATAAAATTCTTAGAAAGATCTCACAAAAGTATTAATAGATGAGATTTGAATAAGGCTGATCAAATGCTGGGGTGGATGCTTTTTTTGTGATTGCCTACATTGTCTGGAAACTGTTCAGGAGAACAAAGGGTTTTATGGATGAAAGACTGGTATGAAGAAACATGAATGTCAACTCAGGCTCTGAGAGACAGTCTGCTAATGAAATATTCTAAAAGTCATTTTCAAGGTGGTTGAAAGTTCTCACTGATGTGCACCAATGCTTTTGATAATTTTTTTTTATATATCAAATAATTACGGAAGTGTTGGCTCTGGGGACAGAGAAAATAACATTGCACCCAAATATTGTGGAAGGCTGATGCCTTGCACTTCCTCTCTGTGATGGAAATGAGCAGGCGTCTGATAACAACACGCTGGTAGTAAGTTTCTTGCATCTTACCTGAGAAAAAAAATAACTTTTCTCTGCTCTCTAGGTTATGATGATTACCTTTGATCTGCGATTTCTTACCTTAATGGTTAGGTTTTTGTGTGAAGTCTAAAACGGAGATTATTATCTTTAAAAGTTGAACTTTCCCTGCAATATTTGCACCCAACCAATGGGCAGAAGCAGCTGAACCCTGTTGTTGAATTAAGGAAGGTTGAAAGACACCAAGGAGAAGGGCAACCCTGTAGGAGGACCAGCAGCCTCAATTAATCTGGACCCCTGAGATCTCTCATACACTGGACCACCAAACAGACAGCATACACAAGCTGATATGAGGCCCCTAACACACATACAGTAGATGACTGCCATGTCTGTGTTCATTCAGAGATGATGCACATAACCCTCAAGAGACTGGAGGCCCCAGGGAGTTTGGAGGTCAGGTGGGGTGGGGGATGGGGACATCCACGTGGAGGTAGGGGAGTGGGGAGGAGGTGTGGCATGTGGAACAGTTGGAGGGTGGATTGGGGTAGGGGGATATAATATGGAGTGTAAAAAAGTAAATTAATTAAAATAAAAAGCAAAAAAGCATTTCCTTCAAATGATGTTTTTTTCCTAATGTTCTGTAAACATAATATGAGGATTACTGTTAAACCATGTTTGCAATAAATACAATTAGCCATATTTAATATAAAGATACTTTGAGAATTTGGAAAAAAAATTTGAACTTTCCCTAAACATCTTTGAGTGAACATTCCTGGAAAATGTAAGAAGTAACACCTTTCTCTCACAGGCCCTCTGCTCTATTAACATACATACTTTCCAGTGACTCATGTCCTCCCTTCAACACTACAAACACGCTAGCATACATGCATGCGCACACGCATGGACCTTGACATGGATTTATAATTGGATGGATCTTTGCACGCAGATGCCCTTGGAATCTCTCTGCATCAAATTTTGTGGCTTCAATTTTAGACATACAAGGGATGATGATGACTGTCTTTTAGGAAAGCCGATGATGTCTCACGCAGAGAAGCCCTAATAAAGAGTAACAAGGGTTCTTAGAATGTGATCTAGCTAATGGAAGCATGGCTCATTAGATTTTGTTCTTATTTATTAATAAACAGTCCATATCACATTGACCATAGGACATTTACCTTCTGCCTGTCACAATCTCAAATGACTGACTAAACTGCAATGGTCAGACTATAATGTCAAACTCTGTCCCTTTGGCCCTGGATATGGCTTGGTATAAAAAAGGCAAATAGTATCTTACAGGTACACTCTGTTGCCACTGTATTTTGTATTTCTATAATGCAGATTTAGTTCCATGCATTACTAATACAAACCCAGGTAAGAAATTTGTGTTTGTATAGCTTTTGGGGATCAATGTGATCTTAGTCTTTTTAACCCTACCATTTAGGTAGAGTTTGAAAAGCATTATCACCAATAGACCTTCTCCCTACTGTTTCATGCTAAAGTTCTCATGCATGTCACTTTCCCTTTGAGGCTTCAACTGATGCTCTTTCAGGCCATCTCTTTGTACACGTTCCTACAGTGTTTCTACGTGTGTGTGTGTGTGTGTGTGTGTGTGTGTGTGTGTGTGTGTGTGTGTGTACACTGTCATTGCACATTACTGGAAACTTACCAGTATCTTTATGTAGCTTACAGTAGCCAGGAAGACCTTAGAGGTCAGGACAAAGTTCTTCCGCATTTTAAAGAACTCTTCAGGAGTGGAAATATTCAGTCTGTCAATACTGTTTTTGTTTTAATTCCTCAAAGGTAAACAAGAATGGACAGCCTAAATCTCTACCATTTGCTCAGAGATGTCACCTAGTTGCTCAGAGATCTTTACATGCTAGAGACAGGTTACTATCATATGACTTTATACCATTCAACACAGATTTATCTACTATACACAGAAAAGAAAAGGAATATCAAGAAATGAATGTCCAAATACATTCTAAAATGATACCTGGAAATTTGTATCTTTAAATAGTGGCAAATCTGGAAAATTCAAGTCCTCCCAGTAACACTTTAGCAGCAATACAAGCTTTAAAAATTCTATTTTACTAATGTCTGCTTAGTTTCACTTTGCTGACTGGGATGCTGTCGAGGGTAGCTCAGGTTAGCTCACTTCAGGGAATAGTTGAAGGTGAAGATCTTGGTAAGAAATCTTGATGTGTGCTGTCAGCTGAATGGGGATTGAGAGACATACCAAGAGCAGAGGTGTGGCACTCATAGAGAATCAAGATCATCAAAATCAGGGGACACTTTGTCAGAGGAGACATGTCAACACCAGCAGACTCAGTACTTATCAATCCAGTGACTTTTATCAGCTGTGTGCTTTCTTGTGGGCACACTTGCTTGTTTTCACTGAATGAACTCTCTTAAGGGCTCTACATCATAGATACTGTCACCATTCCCTAACATCATAACTTGTATCATCCTCACAGGCGATCCTGAGACAAGTCTTTGTGTGTCAGTGTTTAATTTGGGAACCGATGCCAGGTTCTCTATTCTATGTGTGTGAGAGAGGACATGAGACACAGATTGGAAGTCAAATAAATATAGGTCTTTTACTTCATGGGCATGCACTGTGGGTAACCAAGGACCAAGACCTCTGGGGACTGTAGAACAGGCCTCGGGGTCTTCTCACTGAAGAATGAGGGTCCTAGGGATTTTATCACAGAAGTACCATGTCTTCATAGTTGAGGGTTACTTCTGGGGCACTATTACTAGGTGGCAAAGTGGTACCATGTGCTAAAGGCATCACCAGGCAGAGGGATGCAGAGCTCAATTCTTGGTACCTGAGAAGCTACAGGTGGTGTTTGAGCAAGCTCAGCAGCTGTCTCACCGAGTTTGTGCGAGAGGCAAGTATTTCAGAGCATGAACATAGAATGTAGCCAGATCCCAACGTCGAGACAGGAAAGATGGGCTCACCTTGGTTTTAATGAATCAGCGAATGAGGCCAAGAATTTCAGAAGAGTCAGAAAACATCCAGTGGTGGAGAAAGCATTACAGAGGAGTTTCTCAACCTGTGGGTCGCAACCCCTGTCTCAAACCTCTCTCTCCCCAAAAATATTCACATTATGATTCATAGCAGCAGCAAAATTGCAGTTCTAAAGTAGCAATGGAAATACTTTTAGGGTTGTGAGTCACCACAACATGAGGGACTGTATTGAGGGGTCTCAGCTTTGGGGAGATTGAGAACTGCTGCATTAGAGGGTCTACTTTTGCTCAGTTTGTTGTCTGTAGAGAAACTCAGCGTTTCTCTTTTATTTCCTATTGTCACTGGGAATAAAAAACAAAAGCCAAACTGCATCTTCACAAAAATTAGAGGGCCCACACTCTTGGCACTATGGTTCTATAAGTCTCTCTCTTCTGTTCATGAGCCATAGCCACTCCCCACTCGTGCCTCCTAATCCAGTGGCCAAGCTGTGTAAGGCAAGCAGTGGATACATACACAAGCGCTCAGAAACTGCTGCTAGTTCATCTTCCCTGCTCCATAGGTCATCTTTAGAGCTACGCCATCCTTCATAGGATTAAAATGATTTTTTAGATAGGGAAAACATAATCTTTAACAATAATCTATAAATGTTTAGTCTTATACCGCCAGCTAAGTGTAGTCTTCATCCCTCATCAAGGAAACTTTTCTTGGCAACAGACTCCTACTGCAAACCACAACAAACCAATATGCAGAGTTGTGGAGGCCAGCCCTGATCGATAGATGTGCAAAGCAGTTCTACACCTTACGGCTCAGTAACATTGCAGAAGACAGGATGGAAAAATTGCAAGAGCTAGAGGATCAGGCATTTTGCTGTGAGATTGTAGTCTCCTACTAGCAACAGAAATTATATCCATAGAGTCTTACCAACATTTCTGCCCAAATATGTAAAGACAAGGAGAAGGGCCTGGATTGATGGCTTAGTGGAACATACTGCTCTTCTAGAGGACCCAGCACCCAGAAGGCAGCCCACACCTGTTTATAACTCTAGTTCCAAGGATCCTGATGTCCTCTTCTACCCTCCATGGGCACCAGCCACATACAAGGTAGCCAAACATTCATACATGCAAGCAAAATACTCATGCACATAAAATAATAAATAAAATTTAAAATATAAGAACAAGGAGAGCACCAATGAACACGCGTGCAAGAGGAAAAGCCCATGAAGCCTCAACTCTACGCAGACTAAAGGCAACTGGTAATGCTAGGAGTGGGAGAGGCAGTCCTTCCCAGGGAAGAGCACACCAATCGATCGTCCAGTTCCAAACAGTCAGCCCTGAAAACATATATATAAGTAGCAGTGCGTTGACTCAACACTTAAAATATAAATGCGTATGTTCATACAATAACAATGAATGAAGAGAAGTCATGAATTTGAAGAGAATGGGGAAGGTTATATGGAAAGGTTTAGAGGGAGGAAAGGGAAGAGAGAAATGGTGTAATTAAAAAATACAATCTCAAAAATAAGCAACAACAAAAAGTACATAGCTTTGGACCAAGAAACAACCAGAAATATCAAAGTGGGGATTCTCTGGCTGAAGATTGTTGGTTGCTTTTTGATAACTTCGAGAATCTTTAAGATGGATCAATCACTATTATCTGTATCAGTTAGTCCTCTCTAGATTTTATTGGTGAAGATAATTTTCATTCATTCATTCATTCATTCATTCATTCATTCATTCATTCAACCATCAAGAGGTCACAATGAGTGTCTGCTGCATCCTAGGCTGGGCTAACAATTCACAGTTATTGTTTCCTTTGTTTAAGGAGTAAATTTCCTGTAAAAGGAAAATGTGATAAAATGCCTGCACTGTTACAGACTCTGCAGAAACTAAAGTGCTGTTGTGTGTGCAGGGTGCAAGCAGGCTCTCACTCTCTCTGAGCTTGTCGTCTGGCAGGAAACATGTGCAAAATAACTGTCATGCAAATCACGCCATGCTGACATTTATCACCAACAACTGTCGAGTGATGTCAAATGATAGGCCGGGCTGTACAAGGAAACAGCAGACATCTGCATAGCAGATTCTTGGAAGTGTCTTCATTTCCCTAGAATCTCCGTGCTTTACCGAGTAATGAGCTATAACATGGAGGCTTTAAAAAAAAAAAAAACCCTCTCAATAAACACTTTTGTTCTCACAATATGGAGAGAATTCTAGTGAGAAAACATTCATATTTTTGACATTTCACAAATACACTCGAGGGAATGATTTCTGAAGGTAGAAAGATATAAGCAAGAGTTCAGCTCTCCCTCTCTCTGTCTTACTCTATCACTCTCTTACTCTCTGTCTCTCTGTCTCACTCTCTTTGTTCTCTCTGTCTCACTTTCTTACATTCTGTCTCTGTCTCACTCTCTTTCTCTCTACCCCTGTCTGCCTGTCTCGCTCTCTTACTCTCTGTCTCTGTTCCACTCTCTCATTCTCTCCCTCTCCCTCCCTCTCCTTTTACGAACATACTAAGCAGGCTCCTTTTGTCTTTTCTATTATTCAGCTTGGAAGACTTGCTGGTCAGATGACCATGTGACCAGTGTCTTGATGCACTCCAGGGACCATCCAGCAATCCCATCACTCTCTGACCTCTCCTCATGATTGACTCTTGGGGTTTAGCCATCGGTTTGGCTTCACCCCTGACTGCTGTACTGTTTTGCAGGTGCCATCTTTCTTGTCTGACTTTTGTTGCTCAATCTCTGAAATGGGAGCTCTGTAAGAGGGAAGGTTTTGTATTTCCAATATGGATGGAGGTAGATCCTATATAAAGAGCAAATATTTCATAAGTGTTTGTTGAGTGAACAAGAAAAACTAAGCAAGCTAAATGTCCCTTAGTAGGTTTCCGTCACACACATTAGGCTGACTGTAAAGAAGTTATATCCAGCGTCTAAAATGGCACTTAGGAATAATCACATGTAATTTTCAAACATGGCAATATGTTCATCGCACCAAAAGTGTAGTTTACAAAGCAGGCAGGCTTTTCATTTTTGCCCCTCAACTTTCACCTATACACATGAAAAAGAAAAATCTGTTAATGAAAGGTATCTGTGAGTAGAGAGACTTAGTTGATTACTCAGTTTTTGAAATAAATATTTTAGATTTGAAACTATATACTACAGTTTTGTGCGAAGACAAAAATGAGAACTCTTAATAATCCTTAGACAGACTAGATGCTGGGCCGAGACTTGAGGGTTTTGCTGGGTGTTCTCAGCCTGGCCCCCCAGTGACTGCACTTCAATATTACTGCATTATTTGCCCCCTGTTGCACAGTGTTAGCATTTAGGCAGCTGCCTATTTAATGCTAAAATTAAGAATTAGGTCCAGATGATATGTATAGAGATATCTGCAGAGTTATTACAATAGGCAGCATTTTAGCACCTCAAACACACTTAAAATTTAACCCAATATGCATTTTCAAGCACATAGTTATGTTGTGTAAATGGAGATCTTTGTCTTCTGATTTTAATGTGGCTTTTGAGTCTGGCTGCCTTCTGTCCTCTTCTGTCTGCCAAATTTAGCATTAGTCCTCATGCTTACGAAAATAGTCTATTTATCCCTTCCTAGTCCTTCCATAAGCCCGAGATCCCCAGATATACTCACAATAAGGTCTGGTGTGGCTGCCTTGAAACTCTAAAAGTAAATTTTTATGAAAATGATACTGTATTTAAATGACGTTCCTTAGGCAATCTTTCAATATTTCCCTCAATAGGGATCAGCCATGAATTCCCGAGAAAGATTAAAAATACATTTTAAACATTTTTTAAAAATCTTAAATTAAATGCTTAACTCTCTTTAAATGTGTGACACCATCCATCACAATTTTATATTTAGACACATAATAATGTATAATCTTCGCTTGCTGTCCACTTGTAAAAATGGGAATAGAGTTGGAGAAATAAGCAATTTCCCAACAGAAAATTGGAAATTCTGCCAACCAATTCCAGGTGACCTGCCATCAATCAGTGTTAAATTCTCTGGGGCTATTGTTGAAGGGTATTGCTATTAGTGAAGGGTTTCACCTGGTGACTAATGGTATATAACAAATACATTGAAGAGCTATGGAAACCCCCAGAATCTGTAATTGTCTGGCAACTTTCAGCAGAGACCTTTCCTGGCAATTGGGAAATAAAGTAAGATTTTTATAACCTCCTTGCAGCTCTCTTATTAAAATATCTGTTTTTAGAGAAATAGGTGAAATGATTATGCCATGCAATTAAGTTAAATTAGCTGACAAAATATTTCTTTGTGACTAAACTGCTTAATGCAGGCATTTGGAAGTACGTCGCATCGATTGGAATATGTGCAGATGTGACAGCGATTCCGATTCTGAAGTTAAGTAAGAAGTCTAAGTTTGCAGTAACATCTCCTTGTTTGATATTATTAAGCAATTATGATTAATGTCTGAGACGCACTGTTCCATGGTTGTAATTTCCTTGTTTGCAAGAGTGAGTACATTAGGAAGTCATTAAGCATGCAAACTCTTCAGGTAGCTGAAGACTACAAATGGAATCGGAACTTCGTGGAGGACAGGAAGCCTTTCTTTCATTAAGGAGACCATGACCAGGGTGAACCAACAGCTGGCAGACAAACTGTGATGGATTTCTAGTCTGAAACGGAGGCCTAGACAAATGGGTTTGTCCATTGATGTCAAAAATAAAATCCATTTTGATGTAAAAATCTAACTGCAAAGGCAAACTCGCTTTTTCTCCAACTCTGAACCCTAAAGGCTGAAGCAGGTAACAGCAAAAACTTGGAAAAGTAGCTAAGGGAGTTGGGTAGACACGTAATTCAGGCAGCTACAAGCCTGCCAGTCTCCAGAAGCAGTTCGCCTTATAGCAGCGAAAATAGTAAAATCAATCAATTGATCGCTTGATCAATCATCAGTCTAGCGCTCTGGAAGCACCCGTCTCACTAGGTGGTTCTGAGGATTCGAGGAAACGGAGTGCAGAAAGCAGCCGATCTTGTATTTGTTCTGTCTGGAAAGTGTCACTTCAAGTGATGCTCTAGAATTAGTTGTGTGGCGCCAGCCAATTGACCTTTGCTTAGCATGTAAGTGGCTAAGTGGCACCGTTTACCCTCCAGCTCTTAGGGAGGGTGTGTCCAGCCAAACGAAGGCCTGGGTGGCAGAAGGGTTTTGACCACATAAAAGCAGAGCATAGACTGACAGTGTGGGCTGAGAAATAAAACACGAATGGTTTTTCTCTCTCTGAGCAATCACTGGTCTGTACTATGAAAAATAATGAGAACTACAGTGTCGTGGGGTTGAAGACATGATTTCCATGGAGAAGATTATAGAAAGAATATCTTGTGTATTGTGTGGGTGTGTGCCACCTGTCAATTAAAAAGCCTATGGACTGTGGCTTAGGCAGGAAATAGAAGGTGAGACTTCCGGGAGATAGAAAGGGCTCTGGGATAGAGCCAGGAGTGGGAGATCCACCCAGGGAAGATGTGAGGAGACAGACACATGGCACCTGAGCACATGTGGGGCTAACCACCCATGTGGCAGAATAGAGATTAAAATAAATGGATTATCTTAAGTTATGATTCTAGTTGGAGAAGAGCCTAGCTATATGGCCAAGGTATTTGTAAATATCTTTCGAGTCTGAGTCTTATTTCTGGGAGCACGGGGCTGGGAGGAAGAACCAGGGCTAACTTCTACAGACTCTGATATCTACTTTGAACTCAGAGTGGAGTTGGAATCATTCACTCAAAAAGTCCAATTTAAAACCACCACACTCCGGCCCCTCCTCCCCAAATCCAACACATGATCTTTATTTGCTTACTGTTAATGTGAGCATAAAACATCTGGTAGAATATCTGGTGGATTGGGTTTTTAGTTTGAAAGCTTCACATGAACCCTGAAAATATTACAGGATTAGATATGATACTATTTAGGATGTAGGGCAGTGAAATTTAATCACCTGCAACTCCAATAAATGTCTTCTTTGTTAGTGAACAATGTAAGAAGGAGAACCACAAAGGCCCTAAAACAAGCAACTAAAAGAAGCAAGTGCTGTGATCAAGCAAGTGTGTGCTGTGTGCACACCACTGGCGTGAAGATTTTATTCTACAGAGGGAGTTTTCCCAGCTATCTTGGGCTGTTATAAGAAGAGCCCACACACTGAGCAGCAGGAGTTACAGGCACTTATTTCTTATTGTTCTGGAGGACAGGATGCCAGCATGGTTGCCTTTTTTGTTGGTTGTCTGAGATGGGTTTGCTAGGTAGCCCGGATTGGCCTTGGATTCATGATTTTCCTGCTCAGGTTTCTAAGTGGTGGATGGCTCATGAAGGCTGTCGTCCTGGCTCTCAGGTGACTGCTGTCACACATGATGGAGAAAGGAAGCATTGAGGTCTGCTCTTCCTTAGAAAACGTTGTAAGCTTTGCTAAGTTTTTATTTTATATGTTAAGGTTTTGTGTGTGTGTGTGTGTGTGTGTGTGTGTGTATAGATGTATTGCCTGCATGTACGCACGTGTAACCTGTGCATGCTTGGTGTCCATGGAGATCAGAAAAAAAAATGCACCAGAACCTCTGGAGCTGGAGTCAGGGATGATCGTGAGCCACCATGTGGATGGGGGGAGTTGAGCACGAGTCCTCTGGAAGAGCAGCAGAACTGAGACACGATGCCAGGTCCTGCTCCTCGTTTGATAAAGGCACTAGTCCCCATTTCCTAAGACTGATATCGGGGGTTAGAACGTCAACATGTGCATTTTTAGAAGCTGCATGTTTTTTAGTCCCTAAGGGGTTGGAAGGCATCTCCCAACAGCCTACAAATCATGGCAGGTATGTAGAAGGAAGGTTCCGGAACAGTAGGAGCAAGAGCATTTTATCACTAGCCCAGAAATTGAGCTAGTCAAGAAGCAATAAAAGGAAATAATAGTACGGGAAGTGGTGAAGATGGAACCCATCGTCACAGATAGTATGCTCTAGCCCAGTGTGTTGGGTAAGGATGCAGATTTGCTAAACAGCCCTAAATCATGCTCTGCTCTTGGATGCATCTATTCAACTCTCTCCCACTCAGCTGCCTCCCACGCCAAACGAGAAGCATGAACATTTTCTCCAGATCATAGAAACAAAATTGTATGATGTGTGGGAAAGTGATGCCAAAATGTCAGGTAAGTGGCAAGAATTACCTGTTTATATTAGTTTTCCGTTGTCGTGACAAATTTCTATAACTTACGGTCTGAAAGTGGGACAGTTATTATCTTATAGGTCTGGAGGTTGGAAGTGCAAAATGTTTCTGCTGGAAGTTCTTGGGGAAGAACTCCTTCCTCAGTCTCTGCAGCTTCTAGACATTGGCAATATGCTGAAGGATTTTGGCTCCTGTTCACTCCAGCTGCTACCTCCACTATCAGAGGACAGTCTCAAACTCTGACACCATTTCCTACCTTTATAAAAACCCTGGGATTACATTGAGCCCTCCCCATTAATCCAGGTTAATCTTCCCATCTCAAGGTCCTCAACTTAATCACATTGGCCGGTTCTTTTGACATTTACAGTCACCAGAGATCGAGATGTAGAAATCTTTGCGGCGTAGGGTAGGATGATGGCTAATACGGCTTGTCAGGTTGATAGGATCTAGAATCACTGAATGACAAGCCTCTGGGTGTACTTGTGAGGGGTTATCTAGAGTAAGTTAATTGAGGTGAGAAAGTCCTATCTTAACTGTGTGTGGTGCCATTCCAGGGGCCAGGATCCCGATGTAATAAAAAGGAGGCAAAGGGAACATTAACGCTTATCACTCGTTGCTTCCTGATTGGGGATGTGATCTGACCAGCTGAATTGAACACCTGCTGCCATGACCTCTTTGCGGTGATGGGCTGTATTCCCTTAACTAAGGTGAAAGGTGAAATAAACCCTTCTTCCTTAAAATGGATTCTTGTCAGGTATTCTGCCACAGTGAGGAGACAAGTGAATAACATAGGCGGGGAACTTTCTCTCACTAGCACATGATCATACCAGATAGTCTGAGTGGTTCCTGAAGCAATCTAGAAAAAGAACCAGAAGTTCATAGAAATGTTACAGAATGAGACATTAAATTATTTTGTATAACTATTTTCCTTCCCAAAATCAACCTGCATTTTGGGGAAAAAAAATTCATACTGGTGGGCACTGGAGTTATATGGATTCACTAAAAGTATGGTTTAGGGTTTCTTTCATTAGAAACAAGATGGCATCGCTTACGTTTTCTCTAAAAGTGCTGTGCAAAGATTGCCATTAAATGCATATTTTGTAGGCCAGAGAACATCAAATTACTAATAAGAAAGGAGACAAGAAACAACACTATTTTTTTTTCAGTGCTACTTTGGACATGTTTGTACATGTCCCAACATGTTTGTCTAGCTTAAGTACCAAGAGGCTGTATGTTTGGGCCTATGGACAAAAAGAACTGTATGTCCAACTCTTCAGAGAGGGGCTTCTTCTTCTTCCTTTTAATGAGAGGGGCAATCTTTAAACTTGAGGTGCCGTTGGTAGGTTTATTAAAGGGCCAAAAAGTAAACCACATATGCAATTTGGTATGAAAATCCAACACGCACATAGAATGGACAACTATGAAAGAAGGGATGAGTGTCCATCTTCAGGTCTGGGGGTCAGAGCATACTGTTTATTTTCTCTTGACAATGTTGATACTTCAGCCCAACATTTGTTGGGAGGTACAGCATCATGGATGATACCCGAGAGGAGAACTTGAGTGGTCCATACTTTACCCTCAGTATGTTTCCAAAAGATGAATCCCACTGGGAATCCAATTCAGGACAGAGAGATGACACCAGATGTCAGGGCTCCTGAGTGTTTCAGTTCTGTTCCATATGCAGACTAAGTGTGAAGGAGGCGGCCTTCAACTTCAGGAGCTTTCAAGTTAAAAAGGAGAGTTTGAGCCTGTGGTGGTTTTAATGAAAATAGTCCTCATAGGCTCATAGGGAGTGAGTGGCACTATGAGCTGGTATGGCCTTGCTGGAGTAGGTGTGTCACTGGGGCTGGCCTTTGAGGTTTCAGGTCAAGCCAGGCTCTGTGTCACTTTTTCTTCCGGCTGCCTGTCTATCTGGATGTAAAACTCTTGGCTCCTTCTCCAGCACCAAGTCTGCCTGTGTGCTACCACCTTGCTTCTGGCCAAGACCTAAGTGGACTAACTGAACCTGTAAACCAGCCCCAATTAAATGTTGCTGCAGTCATGGTGTCTCCTCACAGCAAAGGAAGATCTGAGATAGAGCAGGATGCATGGTGATGGGAGCTTAGATAGTGACCATTGCTGGGTTCTCTGGAAGGCTTGTATCAATGTAGGCAGCACATGGAAACTTCCCTGTGCCTGGGCTCATTCTGTGTCCAGGAAACTTTATCCCCATAGAATTTTGTCTTCTCAGTTCTAAACCTGCCCTGCCCCATGGCCTTAACATCCTCTAGTTACTACTGGCCTCCTGAGTACAACCATAACCCAACAGCTCTTTGATCACCACTCCTCCACTAACTAGTAAATAATCATGTCCGCCTAGAATATACTTTTTTCTTTTAAATTTGTACCTTCTTAATTACTTTAAGAGTGGTCAATGTGTGACTTCCTCCTGGAAGGTTTCCGGGGGGGGGGCAGTGTGATGCATAGCTCCCAGATATTTATCCTTATCCATAAATGCTTCTGATGGTAATTTGTACCTGTGTGGATCTTGACCAAATTAATAACTGTGTTCATTTGTTCTCTCCTACACTAGTTGACCTGTGAGCGATCAAACAACAAAGAGTGTGATATCCTTCTCCATATGATACTTAGCATTCAATATCATGCCTAGCATGTAGTAGGTACCTAATAACAATGTAAGTGAAGGAAAAGTCAGATGAATATATAAGACCAATTCCAGGCTGAGGGCATGCTACTAAAATATAACTACAACTCTTTAGAGTCATGTCAGTTACCGTTGATGATATCACAAGTGCTTAAAATTGATTAACTCATATTTGTTTTTTACCTGGAGGAAGTCATAGGCAATCATGTTGGCTATTACAAACTTTATTAAAAAATAATTTCATCCCTCCTGGTTTTCAAGAGCAATAGTTGACTGAGATGTTTACTTTGAAAATGACACCACATGTTATTAATGATATCAATGGCTATCTTGCATTGGACACTTACGTATCAGGTGACATGTGAAGTACACTGGGGAAGGACTTAATTCTTGGAACCATCTGCTTCCATTTACAGAAGAGCTAGGATTAGAGAGGTGAAGTCACCTGACTTCTGCTGCAAAGCCAAAGCATGCCCTAGCTGGAAATCTAGCTGGGTGTTTCTCCTGAAAGCTATGCTTTTAACCATCATGAAACCATGGGCAGAATTGGTTATCTCAAATACTTTGGTCAGAATTTTTATTTATTATATGTGCTTAAATGAAGCAAAAGCAGAGGAAGAGAGACAAGTAGCCAAGAGGGACAAGACCGTGTAGAACTAAAGCAGGACTCACTTCATGTGATCCCCCAGAAGGGCATTCAAGGTTGTTTAAGAATTGTAGCTCTGGGTGAGAGCAGGGACCGTATTTGATGTCCCACAGCCTCAGGACTGTCTACCATCAGTGCTGGTTCACATCACTCCCCAGGCTCTGACTGCAGTTCACATTGCAACTGTGTTAAGCTCTTTCCTGATCCTTGTGTTTATCTTTGTTTCTGTCTTTGGGCTTTAGTGTCTATTGCTTCCACCTTCTGGAACTCTCTTGTCATAGATCTTTAAGCGCCTGGATTATTGTCATTCTTTGTGCCTGGAGCATAGCAGATGACCAAGAAATATTTTCTGAATAAAGAAAAGGATCAGAGGCAGATGAGTCGCTGGCTTACTTAGCACCACTTTTCTACTGCTTTGCGTCTAGCTCTCTCCACTACTGCCTTGTGAGAGATGACTGCTGTTAAGCATGTGTCTCCCTCATTACATCTGCAGACGGGGGAAGAGGAGGTGAATTGCTATTGTCTGAGTGGCTCTTATGTACCAGATTTTTGCATATTATTGTCTCTTAAATCCTCCAAATATCCTTTTGTAGCAGTTTACAGACATGAAATTTGAAGTTAGAGAAGCTAATGGTATAGGTACAGCTACTAAATCACAGAGCCAGAATTGCAGCCCTGCATTATCAGGTCCTAGCAGCCATCTTCTTTCTACTACACCCATGTCATCCTTAGGAATGAAATCATCAGGGCAAGTGATTGTGGAAGAGGACAGATTGATGTCAGAAACATTAACATAGATGTTTGCATTAGGTGGCTCTCATAAATCTTTCCTGTGTAGTGGTGTATCTCCTGCCTTATCCTGGGGTAAGGTGGACTAGGATAATGGTCATTGTGGGCAGATATGCCTTGGTAGGCTTCTAAGAGAGCAAGATACAGGGTAGTATTCTAACAGTAAATGAATGATTTCGGCAAAGCAAAAGGCCTACTTTTCTTTGCTAGTAAAATTAGTGATAGAGCAATAAAGATATAGACATAGGGACATTGGTCAACCAGATGCTGCTACACAGCAGGCTTTAGAGGCCGTGGAAATTTGGAAAACAAGTATAGGAAGAAGTTGAAGTTAGAAACACAGGTGTGAAGCTTTTTACTCCTCATAGATATTGGCACAACATATATAGAGGAACATCTCTATCACCTTCCTGAATCTTGTATTGCATTGTCCTTAAACTCCTTATCAGATAGTGATATGGGAAGAATTTGGAACATGATTCTTGGATTTCAGAATCAGGCAGGTATTAAAGCATCAGACAGATCTTATACTCAACGGATTGGCAGTTGTTTTATATATATATATGCAGGCACATATGTATGTGCAAATGCAGTTGCACATATGTGCATATGTATGTGCAGGTTCAAGGTTGGCAGTTAAGTGTCTTCTTTGTAGAGGAAATTTACTCCAGCAACATGGCTGTTCTGGCAAGAGATTACATCCAAAGACCGTCTAGGTTTGTGTGGTCTGGCTGGAATGCAGGGCGAGAGAGAGAGAGAGAGAGAAGAGAGAGAGAGAGAGAGAGAGAGAGAGAGAGAGAGAGAGAGAGAGAGAGAGAGAGAGAGAGAAGTTTTACAGAGATAGGTTGCAAGGAAAGACAGAAGGAGCCAGAATATTAGATCAGATTGCCAGAGTTAGTTTCAGGCCAAGTAGAGCAATTCAATCAGAAGCTGAGAGAAGCCAGTTTGAATCAGTCAGCTTGGAGAAGAGTTTGGGCTAGTACATCTGAGTTGAACCAGCCAGCCAGAGTTCAGAAAATGCTTGAAAGGGTGAGTTTATCTGGAAGTAAGTCTCCAAGACAACAATTACATCTAGAGAATAAAAGTTACTTTTACAGTCTCTTGCTAATCTTGGAGTTTATGTCTTTGGCCAGTCTGGTTAAGGGAGTTCATATCTGCCTCCCTTACCCTGAGATTACAGGTGGGCAATCACACCTACATGCTCTTATATGGATTCTGGGGATCTAAACTATGGTTCCCATGCTTATTTGTGTGGCAAGCACTATACCCACTGATTTATGTCCATTGACATTTAGACTCCTAGGCTAATATCTCCCAGTGTTGTTTTCCTTAATAAGAAACAGAGTAATTCAGGATTTATGACTTTAGTAAGTTTACAAAATGCTTTGCACAGAGAAACTGCTTCATAAGATGAACAATAGGTACAGGTACTACTAATATTATTAATAATAGCAATAATAGATTGCCACAATGATATAGTCATAAAAGTAGTGGTGCATTGTTTTGTACATATCATGTAAATCATTCAATAAAATAAATTGTAGCTTGTTTTTCATAAGATAGTAGGGTACACAGAGAAAAATGATTCACTTGAATTGTGTGCTATCTATGTACTTTATCTTAAAGAAGACATTATTTCTCTTAATAGTTACTTAGTGCAGTTATGGATTGTTCTGTCCTCCTGTATTTGTTTGAATAATTACATTACAACCTAGGCTTAGAGGAACCTGATTAAAAATCACCAGTAATACCACTTCTTCCCTCCTCTTCATGTTATTTAATAAAGTGTGAAAAACAATTATATCTGTTAATAAAAAGCTGACTACTTAAGCAGCTGAGCAGTTGCTAGCATTGCCTATTTTTTCTCACCTGACCTGGATTTTTGAGATAATCAGTGGGCATATTTGTGACAGTAAATAATTGAGCTCTTTTTTGGGTACCTGAAAGTGAGAAAATATGAAAAAAGGGACAAGTGACAAAATTCTAATGAGTTGTACATACAGGTGTTGCACACCAAGCCTGCCTGCAGCCTGAGGCTTCTGTCCTCTGCCTGCTTGTATCCTAGTTTTCACCTTGGTGGCTTTCTGGAGAGCAGGAATTAGGGATCACATGTGTACGCTAATAGTACTTACAAGATAGTTAAGAAAGCCATTTATCAGAATCAGGATGTTTCTAAAGTGGTGTTTGTCAGTGGAGATGCTCAAATTTGTTCTAGTGACAAAGAGGAATGTTTTTAAATTAATCAAGTAATAGTCAAACTTTTGCTTTGGTAAGAAAATTACACACTCAATTTAGAAATCAGATGAAGGCTACAGCAAGAGCTGGGTCGATTGTCTGTTGACAAAGGGTTTTGGAAAAGAATAATTAATGACCCACAGAAAATTGTATTCCACTAGAAGTATCTCTTATTGTTGAAAAACCGTGAAAGATTATGGTAGTGCGTTTTACCTCAAAGTCAATTTTACTCTATTTAAAAGGCACAAGCACTCTGAGATGATATCATCCCTGTAGTACCTATTATCTATTGATCATTTATCAACTGTATATCTTAAAACGTGGAGGTAAATCTAGAGCACTCTCACTTTGTAATGTAACTCATCTTTGAAATTCCTATTTTCAGAGAGAAGAGATGTTGAGGCAAGGCTTCAAAGATTACTTGATAGCTTCAGGCCTGTTTAATTAGCCTGATAATTTCACTAGTCAGTTTTCTCGATAAGACAAAGATTCCCATTAGTGACTGATCAGAGTAAAGTAGGAGATATGGCCCAGCAATGCACCCGACGTGGTACCAGGAACAGCACTGTCAGCATCACATGGGAGCTTCTTACAAATTAAAAATCTTATGCTCTATGCCTACCCCATGACCAATAACTCTACTCATTATTAACCAAGGAGATATTTAAAGTAGGGCCATAAAAGGCAACCTTTTTTTTCCATGATAGCTTTATTCATGAAAATCCATAATTGAAGAACAACCCAAAATTTCCACCAATAAGTGTATAGACATAGAAATTTTGACATTTTTCCAATAGTGGTTGTTAACAATAAAGAGGAACAGATTCCTCATGTTCCTAGCAGTACAGATCCTACTCAAAATAGTGGAACAAAAGGTACCAGACACATAAATGTACATACTGTATATTCCATGTACATGAGATTCTAGAATAGGCTCAGCTGGAGCAGTGGTTACCTCTGGAGGAGGGTCAACTAGAGAGGATAACTGG
This sequence comes from Mus musculus, assembly GCF_000001635.26. Taxonomy (NCBI): domain Eukaryota; kingdom Metazoa; phylum Chordata; class Mammalia; order Rodentia; family Muridae; genus Mus; species Mus musculus. Next base: position 96,172,581 of record NC_000074.6, read on the forward strand.
AAACTTTCTACAGTGAGGAGAAATATTTGATATCTTAATTGGAATGGTGGCTATTAAGATGTATACACTGTGAAAACATGTCTATATATACTTAGATTTAATTCAATGGAAGTAGCAGGAGTATAAGACTAAGAAAGACCATGTCATGAATCGGTGTGAGATCTGTGTCAACAATGTCACAAGAACAATCCTCTGAAACAAACAACACTTCCCTGTTTTAAAGTCTGCTACTTAATCACTTGAACTGCATCAACAAAAGCCCTTCCCAGGTGTACCCAGATCTCACATGCAGTTGACTAACCAGAGGACAGAGACTTGGGGTGGGGGTGAATTGTTGGAAATCCATGTACTAGTGCTTTACAATGGGAAAGGCTTCATTCCTAAACACCACTATGAGAAGATTCTAGGCACAAGAGGCTGTGCTGTTTATCCCGTAGCTGGTCTACATTCCTATGGTGGATATAGAGTATATTCTCTCTCTCTCTCTCTCTCTCTCTCTCTCTCTCTCTCTCTCTCTCTCACTCTCTCTGTCTTGGTTTTTCTGTAGAGCTCTGACTGTCCTGGAACTCACTCTGTAGACCAGGCTGGCCTTGAACTCAGAAATCTGCCTGTCTCTGCCTCCCAAATGCTGGGATTAAAGGCATGCGCCACCACTGCCCGACCGAGTATATTCTCATATGTTTCATTCTCTAAGGCAAATAGAACCCAAGTTCCAAAGGAGAAAGGAATCAATCATTTGCTATTAGGAACAAAATGAAGCTAGAGAGATCAGTTCATATCAAAGCACACTTGCTGAGAAAAATCAAGCATTATATAATATTTTATTTCTTCTAGCTTCCAAGTGGGGGGAGGGAATTTGGTTTTAAAATTCTCTTAGAAATGGTAGAAATTTAGAACAGGTGGTTTTGACTGTCCCCTTCAGTGCCCAGTAACTTTTGTTACTAACCTTGTCACGTTGGGCATCTTTGCTCAGCAAGCACTAATTGAATGACTACTGCTTGCTCAGTAGGGTCTTCAAAGTGATGATACCTAGGTATCAACATGACATTTTAGGGATGCAGTTAAATAGCCTCTTATACATGTGGAAGTCACAATACAGAGGACCACCAACTATTCAAGTTTGCTATTTCATGCTTGGGCCAAAATCTGAATGCCAATCAGATGATCTTTTCACTGAATTACACAGGTGTACACCCTGCTTATAGAATTTTTAATGTTTGCCACATGTTCTTGTTCATATTCTTGTAGCGAGGGCTTTGATACAATCTGAACAAAGAGAACAGGAAAAAAAAAAGACTTAATATTTGAGCATATACAGTGTGCCAAAAGCTTCCTATAATTTAATTACCTTAGCCATATGAGGGATGGGACTGTTATTTCCATAGTTGACACATCAGAGTTTAGAGGGTTTCCATGACTTCTCCAACTTTGTCATGGTGGAGGGACTCAGGTATGCTGGTCTCAAGGGCTTTTCATGACATGAGGCTGGATCGATTAAAATCTTTTTAGAAAGTGATTTCAGCGAGAAAACACTCAACAGGCCAAAACTAATTGATTGCCTTCCCTTGTTTTCAGTAAGGAAACAGGATTGCAAAATCACTTTGGTGAGGTTGGGAGTTGGCACGAACCACAATGAGAGAAAGGGGAAAGCAGAGGGGAAGGCCGGGAAGGAGTGAGGACCATTCATCTGTTCCTTCACTCTCACTGACACAGAGCTTCTAATCAAGCATTTAATTTTTTACTTTTTGCCACTCTGTAAAAAGGCTTTTCATTTTAATTTGCCTCCTAGGTATTCTATGTCAGGCAATTACTCTATCAGAAGGTTTCTGAAGCCTAAGAATGTTGAGTGTGTGGTTCTTAAAGCAACATTCTCTTGAAAGCAGAATTCAGGCTAAGTAATAAAATCTTGAATCTATTGACGGAGTTTTTTTTCACACCCAGGTTCCTTTGGTTGCTGTTGGTGTGCATAGTCCTGGTAAGCAAGGAGAAGAACTGGAGACTCATGTACAGAGCAATCCCTGTGATCTGGGAGCAAGGCATGCTTCCTAACAATATCATACCATCTTGACAAACATTTAAGCCTCTCTTTATTTGCTTGGTCACCTGCAGTTTGTTGAATTTCTATAGCTGGTAGTGAGATCACTGGAATATCAGTGCACTAGAAGAACTGAGATAGGACCCTGGAAGTGTTTGGCAGAGAGCTCCGAGGCAGGAGATGTTGTGATGGGAACCAATGCTGTTGGAATCCAGGATTTCCAAGGACATCTGGACCCACAAGACTGAACAACCCTAGGGTAGAGAACACAGCTTCTTGTCATGCTTATGGTCTTCCCGTGGTCTTATTTAGGAAGTCAAAAGTCATTTTAGAGCTCTGTGTTGGGCATATTTCTACAGCTACCTCCCTGGATTCCTGTCCTCTGGTGATTAAATCAAACATGGACTAGCACTCCTGGGAAGGGATTTTGCTGATTCTGAAATTCAGGTTATTAATCATCAGACTTCAGGGAATAATCTATAGTATCAGGATACAGATGTAGCCAGTGAAATATAGGAGCCCTGGAAGGGAAACAGATGAGTCGGAGCTACGCTGTACAAGAAGAGGCAGCATAATAAAACAAACGTGCCTTGAATGCAGAGTGGAGGACTATTCACAGGGAGGAAGGCGATCAGCCAGGGAAGGCAGGAGGGTGGGGGATGGATAGGAACAGGAGAATGACATATATTTGTGAGTTCGCTCTAAAGAAAACAATTACTTTGTATATTAACTTAAAAATGAATACAAAACAAAAGAAGAGGCAGACAGTCTGAAGTAGACCTGTCTCAATGCGGCTGGCTGTGACCTGTGGGGTTTAGGTGGCATGTCTGTTGTCTCCCTAACTCGCTGCTATTAAGAAAACAAGACTCCAATCCTGCAACTTATGGAGCAGAATTGTGCCAACATGTGAAGGAACCCAGAGTAGAGTCTCCCTTAGAGCCCCTAGAAAGGAACCGAACTGACCCCCTGATTTCTGCCATCTGAGACCCTGACCATGAAAACCAGTGAGGCTGTCAGATTTCTGGTCTGTGGGATGATAACAGGACAGATAGGCACTATTCATGGTGATGTGTTATGGCAGCAGCAGGAACTCAATACAAAGTTCTCACAATTGGGATGGAGCAGTCTCCATATGGTGTTTTTAGCACTCTCCTTTACATGATAGAATAAGGTACTACCAATTCCAGGAAAAGGCACTCACGGTTTTCTGTTCAAGTCCAGGAGTTCACATAATGCACACAGAATGGAACTTTTATTAGATGAACTTAACTATGTCTACTACTCTCAGCTCCAACATCACCCCTTCCCCACTAGTCACTCAAGGACTCTCTCTTTGAGAACAGAGATGTTTCAACAACAAGTAGTGTTTGCTAGTCCCATTGCTGTGATAAAATACCCACAAAAGCGACTTAAAGAGGGCAAAGCCCTTGATGGGCAAGAGTGAGACTGGGAATATGGCATGCTGGTCCCAGGACACTTGTGGTGAGGAAGCAGGGGTGAACACTGCTGCTCCCCAGACTTTGATGCAAATAGCTTACATTTAAGCTGGCTCCTCCCTCCTCAGTTTAATCTCCCTGGAAATGCCCATACAGAGACACCCAGAAGTGTGTCTCCTGGCTGATTAAAAAAATCCATTTAAGCTGACAATGGAGATTAACCATCATAGGAAGTTTCTAGAAGATCGTTATTCTGCTCACCCAAGGATATAGCGACACATTCTACAAAGGAGGTAGATTGAAACAATAGACGTTTATTGACTCATGAAACTGGATGCTGGAAGCTCAAAGTCAAGTTGTCACCTGGGTGTGATACACCTGACAGCTCCAGTGTGGTTTGTTTCCTTTCTTTATCCTGGTTTCCAGGAGATGCTGAGGACCTAAGATATCCTTTGGCTTATAGATGCGTTGCTTCAATCTTTATCCTTTTGTCAAATGGCATCCTTCCTCCATGTTTCCACTTGACCTTCTTTGTGTGTGTATGTATAAGTTCCTCTCATCTTATAAAGACACTGCCCATGGAATTAGTCTGTGTCCTGTCATTATCAATGCCACCTTTACTTGACAAATTACCTTGCAAAGACTCTTGTCACAAATAAGATCACATTTGGAGGTTATAGGTGAACGACAGCTATCAATCCAATCTAGACATGATATTTGTCTCCTATCTTAGTTTTGGAAGGAAAAATATACTGCTAAGGAACATTTCCAGTGTCCAAATTCATAGTGTTCTTCAGTTAAATGTGAGGGGAAAAAGTCTGTGTGTTACCTACCCAAGGTGTGTGAGTTTTACCTCTTAAGCTTAAGTGATATGTTTCACCTTGTTCTTAGGAAACAGAACAACAATCATGCTTTCTTATGCCACCAAAAGTGATAGTGCCTAGTTTTGAGTTAGACAATACTGGGCTTGGGAATCATCTACCTCCTGGAGCTCTTGCAAGACAGTTGTTCTCTGCTGTAATTGACAAGAATAACATACACATACATACATACATACATACATACATACACACATACAAATACACATATATATCATACACATATACATACAATCACATATATGCATTCAAAACCACACATATATACACATACCACACACATATACACATAGCCCACATGCACATATATTCTCTCTCTCTCTCTCTCTCTCTCTCTCTCTCTCTCTCTCTCCCTCTCTCTCTCTCACACACACACAGTGGGAGAGAGAGAGAGAAGGAGAGAGTGGAGGAAGTATTTTAGTCTGATTTATTTTGATCTTCATGTGCGACAGAGAATGGAGGGAATTTCTAATCACAAAATATTGATGAGGGATTTTTCTGCTAATAGGAAGCACTTAACATTTGGCTCACGGTCCAAAATTCAATTCTCAGTATATTTTTAATGTGGAAAGACCAGCCGCAACCCAGTACATTGCATATCACACATACTTCATTCGTGTGGACTCTGTTATCTTCCACTCCTGCTTTAAGGTGTGAGATTGAAGCCCGGAAAGGAAGGAGGGTTCTTCACGGCCCCTGGCCAACCAGTTCTTTGTGTTTTCTTAGACTGCCCATGACAAATGAATCCACAGTAGCTTAGCATATTTTCATCAACTTTAGCTATTTCCTTATGACACTGTGTTTGCATGTAGAGGTTGCCAAATGTTTCAAATTGCCCTTTGAAAGTAAGAAAGGTAACACTGAAAGCATTAATTCCTGCCCTCTTCATGCTTTGTTCTCTTGAAAGGCTGCACTAGCCTGGGGGAAGGCAGCGTGCCCTATGGGAAGGCTAGTGTCTGATCTCTCTCTCTCTCTCTCTCTCTCTCTCTCTCTCTCTCTCTCTCTCTCTCTGTCTGTCTGCCTCTATACCTCTCCACTTTGTTCAGCATCCTCACTGTTGGCCTGGTCCCTTTTCTATTCTGCCTTTGCCTAATTGCATCAGAAGGAGCTCTAATGAGATCTTTCTTGGTGTTAGGTCCTCTGCTTCAGTTCCTTTTCAGAAATGCTGCCTCTTCAGCCTTTGTAGTAGCCCTGTAGATAGGGGTGAGAGAAACCCCTTCATCTGAGAGTCTGTGCATCCCTCTTCTGACCTCTGTGCCTCTAGCTCATGTTTCTCCAATCTATTCCCCAAACTGTGTCCACCAAACCTGAGAAATCAGTCTGATTCTCTGACTCACGTTGTCATGGGCATGACTTGTGAGTTCTTCATGAGTTGCCCTGGCTTACCACTCTGATTTCATCTGTGAGCACTTCTCTCTGATCTCGCCCTGTGTTGGAGACAGATGAGCAAGTTTTCTGTAGCTCCCGAGTTGTTTTGCATTCCCTCTTACCTCTGCCTTGGCCTTTTCCCCACCTCTGTCTGGAACATCATTTCTTTTCCTCTGCATATTTGTCAAACATTTGCTATTGGTTCACATTAATTTGAATGCCACAGCCTCTAGGTGCTGTGGCTTGCATGTGAAGTGCCCCTATAAGGCTCATGTGTTTGAACATGGTGCTCTTTTGGGAGGCTCCTGGAGGAAGCAGATTATAGGGGCAAGCCTTGATATTTTTACTTTATTTTGTTATTTATTTATTTTTTTATTATCTTTAATCTGTTTTTTACAGTCCAGTCATTATCCCTCTCTCAGTCTGCCCTTTGACAGTTCCTCATCCCATTCTTCCTCCCCCATCTGTGAGAGGATGCCCCATGACCCCCACCCCGTAGTCTCCCCCTTTCCTGGGGTCTCAAGTCTCTTGAGGGTTAGGTGAGTCTTTTCTCACTAAGGCCAGACTGGGCAGTCCTCTGCTGTTGGGGGCCTCGTATCATCTAGTGAATGCTGTCTGGTGGTGTCTCAGTGTTTGAGAGATATGGGGTCCAGATTAGTTGAGACTGCTGGTCTTCCTATGGGGTCGCTCTCATCCTCAACTTCTTTCAGGCTTTCCCTAATTCAACCACAGGGGTCACCAACTTCAGTTCAATGGCTGGATATAAGTATCTGCTTCTGTCTCAGTCAGCTGCTTGTTGAGCTTCTCAGAGAGCAGCCATGCTGTCTGTAAGCACACCATAGCATCAGTAATGGTGTCAGGCCTTGGAGCCTCCCCTTGAGCTAGATCTCAATTTGGGCCTGTCACTGGACCTCCTTTCCCTCAGTTTCTTTTCAATTTTTGTCCCTGCAGCTTGTATTAGTCAAAAAAGTACAGAATACCTAGGATACAATCCACAAAACTCAAGAAGGTTAATAAGCCGTAGGACCCAAGTGGGGATGCCTCAGCTTCACTTGGGAGGGAAAAGAAAGCAATCACGGGGGTGGGGGTGGGGGGGTGAGCAGAGGGAGGGAGGGAGGGAGGGACATGTGTGGGAGAGGGACAGGGAGGGGAAAATGGGAACATGATCAGGGATTGGGGGTATTAGAGGGACAGGAGTGAAGCTCTGAGGGCCAGCAGAAAGAATGAAAGCAGGCAGCCTTGGGAAGTAGTGTGGGGGTGACCCTCTAGAATGTACCAGAGACCTCAGAGGTAAGAGACTCTCAGGACTCAAAGGGAGGGACCAAGGATGAAATGCCCTACAGTAGGGAGAAAGAACCTGTAGAATCCACCTCCAGTAGAAAGACATGGCATCAAGTGAAGGGATGGGGTTGCCATTCCACAGCCAAAAACGCTGACCCAGAGTTGTTCCTGTCTAAAAACCTTGACAGTTTACAGTTCGCTTGTGTCTACTCTGAATCCCAACTGAGGGCACCGTATGAACATCAGCTGACACGATAGATTGTGCACCCCTCTCCCCAAGTAGCTTCTTGTCAGGTATTTGGTCACAGCAAATGTGGAAGGTGACAAAGACACTGGGAATATGCTCCAATCTTTGAGGACTTTATCCAGGACACTTCAGTATTAACATCATCTTACGCTTGCCTGGGCAATGAGTATCACTGATGGAATTCTGGTAGGATTTCTTCCCCAAAGGTCTGTGTACAGTGTTGAAGTAGTGTCCCCTTTAAAAGGCAGGGCCTAGTAGGGGTCTAGTAGGAGGTCCCAAGACTTCAAAGTCCTGGGTCTAGGATTAATAAAGATAGTTCTCACGAGCAGATAGTTATAAAAGGAATAAGCCTGGTGGCTCCAACCCTTTTCTTTGGAGCCTTGTCTCAATATAGGGTTTTTTTTTTTTTAAATATATATACTGTAAGAGACCTTGGGCAGGTACACTGTCTTCCCAGATATAATCCTTCCTGCATGTACTCCTGTCAAAATGCTAGTAAAACACCCACCAGGGGCTAAACTAGTGAGGCCACCCAGTTCTTCGTCTTATAGTTTCCAAAGTTGTGAGCTAAATAAACCTCTTTTCTTTATGTTAGCATGTCTCTAGTATCTTGTCATAGCAATACAATCTGTTAATTTATTCTATTCTCCCAAAGGCTAGTTGTAAATCTGGGTGTGTCTTATTTCCAGCAAGGCACAAAAAACAAACAAACAAACAAACAAAAAACCCAACAACAAAAAAACCCATGAGATGCTCATCAAATGAATGTAGGATTGTGTAATTGATGACTTTTCTATTTGACAAACATTGCAATATCTCCTAACTTGTCTTTCTTTTATAGCCATCTTCATAGCTGAAGTTCAGGGCTAAATGTGCACTTTAGAGATTGCTGGTGCAATTCTGACTGTAGGCAAAACAGGCTTGTTGTAAATTCACTTCAGATGTCAGAACACAGGTGTTAACAGATCATCCAACTGTGATTACCATGGACACACAGCTCCTCATTCACAAGCCTTCCATCTTTGGCAGGGTTATATATTTGTTTTCTAGGAGTCAGGCATAAATTCCCAGACTGGGCTGTCACTGGTGGGCAGAGTCATTTCAGGTGCCTTTGCTGGGGTCATCTAGTGCTTGCTCTGTAAGCTGCCAGGGCTTGGCTGGGATGTGTTTGTGGACTAAGCAATGGAGACTCTGAGCCTTCAATGATGATTTCCTGATGTTCTGATGAAATGCAGATTTTGCCTCAGGACCATTGGTCTTCATTTCTAACAAGCTGCCAAGTAATTAATTCCAAGAACCAAGTATTCAAATACCTGAGTTTATGGGAACATTTCTTATTCCAACCATCACAGGGGTCATCTAGACTGGACAGAAGGAAGCCTATCTGGTGTGTGAATCATTGTCTCTGATGTCTCTGGGTGGGTATCTATGGAGGATGCCAGTGTGTGTGTGTGTGTGTGTGTGTGTGTGTGTGTGTGTGTGTGTGTGTGTGAGGGTAAGTGAGTGGGTTCTGTCTACTCAAGTGATTGTAGCCCAGACGGACCAAGTTAATAAGCACAAGCACAGGTGTCTTAGGGTTTTATTGCTGTGATGAGATACCATGACCACAACAACTCTTTTTTTTTTTAATTAAAGATTTATTTATTTTATGTATGTGGTCTGTCAGTCTCTTCAGAAACACCAGGAGAGGGCATTGGACACCATTACAGATGGTTGTGAGGTACCATGTGGTTGCTGGGAACTGAGCTCAGGACCTCTGAAAGAGCAATCCGTGCTTTTAACTGCTGAGCCATCTCTCCAGCACCACACAGAAACTCTTATGAAGGAAAACATTTGATTAAGGGGTGGCTTACAGCTTCAGAAGTTTATTCCATTGCTGGCATGGAAGGAAGCATGGTGGCATATGAATAGACATAATACTAGAGAAGGAGCTGAGCCAAGAGTTATATGTATGGATCAGCAGTCACAGAGGGTCACACTGAGTTTGGCTTGAGCATCTGAAATCTCATAGCCCACCTCTAGTGACACCAGTAAGGCCATAACTCCTAATAGTGCCACTCCCTATGAGCCTATGGGGGCCATTTTCCTTCAAGCCATCAAGCAAGAAAGCTAGCTCTCTTCTAAAGGATCTCTTTCATCTGCCTTGGATACTGGAAACCCAAGATCTTTGCCCCGCTAGCATTATGAGACCCTGGGATCTTCAGCATGGGACCAAGAATCACATCTTTGCCTTTCTTGGTTCTATGGTTTTCTGACTTGGATAGAGACACATGACCACTTCTCTGATAACTGAGCTCCCAGTGAGTCACCATGAGACATCATGGCTTCTATAATCATGTGGGTTAATTTTCCCAATCAATCATTTAACCAATCAGATAGTCTTTTCTACCTTAGTCTATAATCTATCTGTTTTCTCTTTCTTTGTTTTTGTCTCTCTGGAGAAGCCTAACCCCTGTGAACATTATTTTTCTCTCTTACTGGAGAAAACAAGACAAAAACATTCTTCCACTGATAAAAATGGTATCTATAAGCCCCCTCCCTCATTCCTAGCATGTCAGCTTTTGTATTACATTTGTGTTCCTCTTGATTGCTCTATGCCTTACTGTTTTCTCCAGGGAACACATCAATACAGCTTCTTCAGGATCATATGTTGACTTGAAAACAGAAGTATTTGGTCTTCTTTTTTTTTCTTTTCTTTTTTTTTTAAATATTTTTATTATATATTTTCCTCAATTACATTTCCAATGCTATCCCAAAAGTCCCCCATACCCTCCCCCCCACTTCCCTCCCCACCCATTCCCATTTTTTGGCCCTGGCATTCCCCTGTACTGGGGCATATAAAGTTTGCAAGTCCAATGGGCCTCTCTTTCCAGTGATGGCCGACTAGGCCATCTTTTGATACATATGCAGCTAGAGTCAAGAGCTCCAGGGTACTGGTTAGTTCATAATGTTGTTCCATCTATAGGGTTGCAGATCCCTTTAGCTCCTTGGCTACTTTCTCTAGTTCCTCCATTGGGAGCCCTGTGATCCATCCAATAGCTGATTGTGAGCATCCACTTCTGTGTTTGCTAGGCCCCGGCATAGTCTCACAAGAGACAGCTACATCTGGGTCCTTTCGATAAAATCTTGCTAGTGTATGCAATGGTGTCAGCGTTTAGAAGCTGATTATGGGGTGGATCCCGCATTTGGTCTTCTTTATCCTTTGGATTTTTCAAGGCTGTGGTGAAAGAAGCAAGTCAGTCACCATCTTGCCATCTCTGAGAGCAACAAGACCTATGCTGCTTTGCTGCTCTCGGCTATGATTTCCCTTGGAACTCTTTTTTGTTTTTTATTAGGTATTTATTTCATTTACATTTCCAATGCTATCCCAAAAGTCCCCCACATGCTCACCCACCCACTCCCCCACCCACCCACTCCCACTTCTTGGCCCTGGTGTTTGTTCCCCTGTACTGAGGCAGATAAAGTTTGCATGACCAATGGGCCTCTCTTTCCACTGATGGCTGGCTAGGCCATCTTCTGATACATATGCAGCTAGAGACATGAGCTCCAGGGGGTACTGGTTAGTTCATATTGTTGTTCTACCTATAGGGTTGCAGATCCCTTTAGCTCCTTGGGTACTTTCTCTAGCTCCTCCATTGGGGGCCCTGTGATCCATCCAATAGCTGACTGTGAGCATCCACTTCTGTGTTTGCTAGGCCCCAGCATAGTCTCACAAGAGACAGCTGTATCTGGGTCCTTTCAGCAAAATCTTGCTAGTGTATGCAATGGTGTCAGCGTTTAGAAGCTGATTATGGGATGGATCCCCAGATATGGCAGTCCATCCTTTTGTCTCAGCTCCAAACTGTGTCTTTGTAACTCCTTCGATGGGTATTCTCTTGACTTTATTGGCTTATTTAGCATTAAAAATTATTTAGTTCTGATTGTTCCCAAGGAAGCTAGGAGACTTATATCTTTAGTTTTTTTCTGTATGGCCATTAGGAAGCATAATTAAAAACTCTACCAATGACTAGAACTGATGGTGGTATATTTTTACATTATTCCATGGGTGATTTTTCAAACTATCAGCTGTCTTGTCTATCTGTCTGTCTGTTTATCATCTGTCTGCCTATCTGCTATCTCTATTATCTATCGTTTGTCTATAATCTATCTATCTATCATCTATCTATCTATCTATCTATCTATCTATCTATCTATCTATCTATCTATCTTCCTATTTACCATTTATCTCTATCTATCTATTTGCCTACTTATACTTCATTGATATAGCTAATCACAGCAAAGTTTTACTGACTATCTAGCATTTGCTTCAGGTTTCTCTAGCACCTCATCTGCGTATGAAAATAAGTAATTGTTTTTGTGAAGCTCTTTTTAGCTGGTTCATGATACAATCAGACTTTTCTCTTTTGTTGTTAGGTTTTTCAGTACTTATGCCAGAATAATGTGGATCTCCTAGATCTAATAGTCTGATTAGGAACATATATTTAACACGCTGACCTTCATAGTAAGACTCACCATTTGCCAACTACATCTCATAGTTCAGAACTATGCACTTTATATTTATTGTATAATTTACTATTATACAAACAATAGTGGCTAGATGAGATGAAGACATATTTATCTTTCACAATCCTCCAACCAGTAGTTATGCAAAACTTTCAGAAATACAAAGAAAACAAAAACCAAACATACAGAAAAAACTACTACTTAAGGTTATATAATCAGCAATGGTTAACAAATATCAAATTTAAGTCTGTTCATAGAGTAAATGCGTTGTCTATTAGGCAGTACTTATTCCCCAAAGCATCTGCATCTATGCTACATCTTTTATTCTGAGGTGCTCATCTAAGTTAGAGTCTTCATGCTATAATATCACTTTAAGAGCATGATAAGGAAATTGCATTGAGTGGAGACAGCTTAGTTCTGTCTCTGGTTCTTTCAGAAGATCAGAGCACATTTTGGAAAGTGACTGTCTCTTTCACTCCCTCTCTTTTATCCTCTTTCTTTCAGAGTCTATGTGGGTGGACCCTGAATGTATGACCTTCCTGCCTCAGTTTCCCCAGTATTGAAATTACAGGTGTGAGTGACTACACACAGCTTAGGAATTTTACTTATTGGGACTCCAGAGGGCTGATGAGATGGCTGCGTGGGTAAAGAAACTTGCTCTGCAAGCCTGAAAATCTGAATTCAATTTCTGTAACACACATACAAGCAGAAAGAGAGAATGGACTCCACAATGCTGTTCTGTGACTCCTATTACGAACACACACAATAATAAACAAGCAAATATCTATGAACACATACAATAAAAACAAACAAACAAACAAATATTTAAAATATCTGCCATGGAGGGAAACTGAAGCAGGGCAATTGAAATAATTTTGGGATCAACTTTGGCTAAATAGGTCATCCTGGGATACAATGTGGATCTTTACCAAAAAAAAAGTTTTGTCATGCATAATTTTAAAAAACTATAGATTTACAGCTTTATCTATATTGCTATCATTCTGGTAACTTATATCTTATGTGGTGTAGAGGGCCAAGAGTTTGGACACATATTTCTTTTTCTTGTTGAAATAAAAGAAAATATTTATTTTTCATCTCTCTTTTCCTTAGAAAATCCAGATTTCCCCCCCCAATCTCAGTCAACCTTTTAAAATGGAAATGACCTCTCACCTGCTGTGTTCTCAGTAATGACCTCATCTGTCCCCTCCCCCCATTGTTCCCTTTGGCTTTTGCACCCCCTTCTTTCCATACACACACACACACACACACACACACACACACACACACACACACACACACCATTATTTTTTTGGGTCATTACCCCATTTCCCTTATTGCTGCCAAAACCACCTGGGCTGGGGGCTGGGGCTGGATGGACAGATACCTCCCCCTACCCATACCTCCTCCTATGTGTGTTTGGAAAATTTTTGTTTTTGGGTTTTGTTTTTGTTTTTGTTTTTGGCCTTTTTTATTTCCTGAATAAAAAAAGATTCTACTAACAAAAAAAACCCAAAACAAACAAACAAACAAAACAAAACAACAAAAAACCATGAAACTCAAGAAGAAAGAAGACCAAAGTGTGGATACTTCGCTCCTCCTTAGAACGGGGAATAAAATACCCATGGAAGGAGTTACAGAGACAAAGTATGAAGCTGAGAAGAAAGGAAGGACCATCCAGAGACTGCCCCACCAGAGAATCTATCCCATAATCAGCCAGCAAACCCAGACACTATTGCATATGCCAGCAAGATTTTGCTGACAGGACCCTGATATAGCTCTCTCTTGTGAGGCTATGCCAGTACTCGGCAAACACAGAAGTGGATGCTCACAGTCAGCTATTGGATGGATCACAGGGCCCCCAATGGAAGAGCTAGAGAAAATACCCAAGGAGCTAAAGGGGTCTGCAACCCTATAGGTGGAACAACAATATGAACTAATCAGTACCTCCAGAGCTCGTGTCTCTAGCCGCATATGTAGCAGAAGACAGCCTATTCAGCATCATTGGGAGGAGAGGCCCTTGGTCTTGCGAAGATTATATTCCCCAGTACAGGGGAATGCCCGGGCCAGGAAGTGAGAGTGGGTGGGTTGGGTAGCAGGGCAGAGGAGGGGGTGTGGTATAGGCGACTTTCAGGATAGCATTAGAAATGTAAATGAAGAAAATATCTAATAAAAAAACTGAAAAAATATTGGTTCTTTGATCCAATGGTTCTTGTTTATGATGTATTTCAACAATTTGGATGGCAGGAGGCACACCATGGCTTCATTGTGATTTAAAAACTTTATTTATTTATTTATTTTCAAACTGACCCAACACATGCCCAACCTCCCTGGTCAGCTGCCAAGTCTTGCTACACTGTTGGTCTGCTGTCAAGCTAACAGAGTTGTAAATTAAGTAAAGCAACTGTCTTAACCCTGGGAACCTGAACTAAGAAGATATCTTATCAAAATAAATGATATGAGTTAAGTAATTTTGGCCGCTATTTGACTTAATTATAAGTAACAGTTTTCCAGGGCACCCAGATGGTTTAGGAAGCTCAGATACTCCTAGTGAATGCCTGGCTGGTTCTAAGGAGCACCATCAATCACTTTGCACAATGACATCGCAGTCCATGAAGATCTGTCTACAGCAAAGACCACTCTGGCTTTTCTGTTCAGGTAGGAGAAGAGATGTTAACAACAGTCCAGATTCTAAGCTGGGACATTCTGACTTTGATTCAATCAGTGATGTCAGTTTCCCTTTGGCTTTTGTGAAAAATCTCTAGGTCCTACAATGGTGATGACTGAAGAGAGTCAGGCAAACTTTGATCGTCAATAAACTTCTAACTAATGAACAGGTAAGTAAAGAACTCATAACCACAGCTATGATGGAATGTAGACCTACGGTGTTCCTGGAATGGTACCAGACAGAGCAAGCTCATTTGTTCATTTAGCCATCAGAGCATCTCCCAAGGAACAATGAAAAATGTTGACCCAAGACTTGGTGCCTTTCATTTATTGTTTTGGGATCCTACCCTCTGGTTCTTAGACAGTCACACTTGCTCGGTGCTTACTCTACCACTTCTGACCCTTTACTGTGTTCCATTCCGTCAATGCATTCTGGATTTTTTTTCTTGGTCACTTTATCTTTGTTATTACTTCTTACATTTCTCGTCTCCTCTCACCCCTAGACTTGACACTGTCTCTGGGGATATTGACAGCCTCCCCTCTAAGCCATAATTTGTGTTAGCTCTCAATGACATTTTCTCATACCAGGTTGGAAAAAGAATCTTGGTGGCATGTCAGCCGACTGGTAACATACCATTATGCTTTTGTGTTAGCCAGTCAAAAGGACAGAGAGGAAAGAAAAGATACAGGGGAAGAAGCCAGTAACATTCATTCTGAAGAAAAAGTAACTTGTGCTAAAAGGGTGTTCTAGTTTAATAGCTTAGTATATTTAAGACTCCACCCTTAAAAATTTGGAACTCGGTTAAAATGTTTAATTGAATTTTCTGTGAATAGCCTGAATTCTCTTCTTAATGGACCATCAAATAATTATTATTTATAATTTAAGTGTCCTATAGTTAATACTCCCTAAAGCAACTTGATTAATTTTTATTACACTATTTTGGAATCTTTTACCTTATATTTAATACAATTATATTCTACTAGTATAAATTCTAAGGCTTGCAACCAATTAGAAACACTCTGTCTCCTCTTACACACATATTATTCAACATTATAGATAACTCTTAGCAGAATAAGCTAAGTATCTCCATTTATTTTTACTATTCTTTATAGGAACCGGCTATTTGAAACCTCCATGTCCTTGTCTGCTGTCTTGTGAGTATTGGAGAACTCCATGTTTTCAGTATTTATTTTATTTTATGTATTTGAGACAGGATCTCTCAACATATCCCTGAATGTACTGAAACCCACTATGTAGACCAGGCTGGCTTGGAACTCACAGATATCCACCTGCCTCTGCCTCCTGGAACTAAGGTTGTGGTGTGCCACCTCTGGCCTTTGATGTTATGTTTTATGACATTAATTTACATATTTTTGTGTGTGGGTCTGTGCAGGTTTGTGTGCATGGCTGTGTTTGTCTTTGTAGATGTGTGTGCAGGCATGCATGTGCAGGTGTGTGTGCACAGGTGTCTGTGCAATGTGTGGAGACTACAGGCCATTCTTCAGGTGGTGACTCCTTTGATCTTTGAGAAGAGATTTCATGGGGATCTGGGCTTGAGTTTAGGCTAGGTTGGTAGCCAGAGAGCCCGAGATACTCCTGTCTCCACATCCTCAGCACTGAAGTTACAAGTGCACTATGCCCATCTTACATGGGAGCTAGGGGGAATCAAACTGAGGTATGATGCTTGTGTAGCAAGCACTTTGAGCTGTCACTCAAGCTCTTCATTAATTTAAATCAACCTTTTAAAAATGCTTTCCTCTTAGTATTGATATAGTTCCTGTATGTATGGTCTCATGAGTTCTTTATGCTCAGATAACAGAGGAGGAGAAGACTAAAGTTTGATTACATATGGTTGTTCATGTACCATCTACTGATATGGCCACACAACCCACTGCCCTCACCACATTCCACACCATCCTGAAGCAGATGGCAGGATAGAACACTGAAAGGCTTTGTAAAGAAAACTGGCTTCCTTATGATGTTGCTTCCCAAGTTCAGGGATAATAAGTGTATGCTACTATACTCACTTGTAGTGGCCCTTTAAAGACCAATTGCAGCATCAACTGGCTATCAGTGATGTAGAGGGATAGGACAGGGAGGAAGAGATGGCTCAGTGACTAAGGATGTTCGCTGCTCCTGCAGAGGATCAGGGTTCAGTTCTTAGCATTCACATCAGGTGGCTTACAACAACTTGTAGCTCTAGCAGCAGCAAATTAAATACTTTTGCCTCTGTGGGCATCTGTACTCATATGCTCACCATATATACACATACACATGCACATACACATACACATAGAATTAAAAATAAACCTTAAAAAAACAAGGCTGAAACAAAATTTCCATAAAGGCCAGTTATTCTCTGATTCAGTATTTAATATATAATTGTTTCTCCAACCTCCAGAAGTCAGTCACAGAGAGGGAAAGTCACCCCCCTTAGCAATCCACCAACAGAACTTTCATTTCCTGTTCCTGTGACTCTACTCTTTGCTGCCTGAGAAGGCTTAGTTCTAGACGGAAGAATTCTTTCTCTAAGAACCATAATGATTTTGCTAAATTGGAAGCTAAAACTATCACCAGGCTACTTGGCCCCCTCATTCCCCAGAATCAATAGGCATGGCAGAACTTAAGGAGCTGCCTGGGTCAATTCTTGATTATCAAGAGGCAGTTGGACTGCTACTATCCAATGGAAGTAAGGATGGGTTTGAAGGATTCAAAGTACTTTAGGCCATAAGACATCTTTTAGTTGTCACCACGCCATATGATTGAGCTAAATGGAAAACGATGATTCAGTTCAAGCAGGATTATGAATGGCCTAGACCTTTCAGGAATGTAGTCTGGGGTCACTCCCTGTGAGGATCTGAGCTATCACTGAAGGCAAGGGGAGTCTCTAAGGGGCAGTGGAATGCAGTCAGAAATACCAGTGACAAGCACAGGATGAGCTACAGAGCTGAAGACTATAATTGTCATACATATACTTCTTGTTCTGTGCAAGTGTACATGTACATGTACATGTGTATGTACGTGTGTGTGTGTGCAGTCTTCCTTCTTACTCCGTTACTCATATAACTATCGTAGTTGGAGTTTCTATTGCTGTGATTAAATAACATGAACAAGAGCAACTTGAGGAGAAAAGGTTTATTTTGCTTACTTTCTATATCACAGTTCATCACTGAAGGCAGTCAGGGCAGGAATTCAAACAGGGCAGGAATATGGAGCATGCAGAAGCCATGCAGGAGTGCTGAGTACTGGCTTGCTTCCCATGGCTTGCTCAACTGCTTACTTACAGCATCCAGCACCAGCATCCTAGGGATGGCTCTGCCCACAGTAAGCTGGCTCCTCCCATATCAATCACCAAGCAAGAAAATGTACCATAGTCTTGCCCACAGGCCAATCTAGTATGTGTGGGGCTAGTTTCTCAATTACTATTTCCTTCTCTGAAATGATTCTAACTTCTATTAGAGTAACACAAAATCATCAAGGACATACTCTATGATTAGTATTTCATAGTATTTAAGTATGATTATTTTACAGCATAATATTTAAGTAGCAGGATATAAAGAAGAGTAAATATAATTCAAGCACTTTTCCTCTTTTGGGAATTTTTTTTTCTGCATATTTTGGGTGGTTCTAGGAGAAGTTTTGACACTATTGGCTCCTTTAGAGTATGGATTCAGGAGACGTATATGAGTGCTACATTTGAGAAGGAGTGGACTTGGAATGGTTAACTTTGTACTTGACCTCAAATATACCACCGTGCCCAGTATCTGATTCAACACTGTCTCTGTATGTGATTGTGAGGCAATTTCTTGGATGAGTTTAGCATTTGAATTAATGGACTCAATAGTAGATTAGTACATTAGTAGATGGTATGTGGCAGCTTGTAGGACCTTCAGTCTCCATGATCGCTGAGCCAATTCTTAATAAATCCCTCTGCATATATAATTATAGCCAAAATATAACAATTTAATAATATAGGATCATTTATAATTATTATATAACAATATAGAACACACACGCACATATACACACACACTCCTTGTTTTTCCCTAGGAACCCATACTCATATACGACTTGTCTCTGTTACAGGTGCTAAATAAAATTCAGTTTATTTAGTAAGTGTGAATTACTAAATTATAGCCTCATTTGGCTATAAGTTACAAACAATCTAAATAAAAATGAAATACCAAAAAAGGGAGAAGAATATATATTAAGAATTTATGGAGGTGTGCACAAGTTTTGTTAGGCCTTAGGAAGAGTTGGAACCCAGGACACACATGCCTGATTGTTTTGAGCTCAGCCCTTTTCAGTTTTTGGCTCAACAAATAACAGAACAAAGGACTATACCCTACAACTCTTCCTTCTAGCTGTCCGAGCTCACCCACATCTTCATCCACTGCTAATTATTATTATTAATTTTTTTGTGTGTGTCAACCTTTAGATTTCAGCTGAGTTACAGCTTGCAGTGGACATGATATTCCTACTGTAGGTGAATTCTGTTTCAGGGAAAGGAGGATTCTCAGTAAGCTAAAAACTGACCCTCTAAATACTGGAGAGGTTAGACTAATTACAGTGTATCCAGATGATGAAACATAACAGGCCCTTCAAAATCACTGAGGGAGAATTTGCAGTGACATACGAAATGTTGATAACATAATTTCAGTAAAAAAGAGCAAGAAACGGCATAGCCGGCTTGATTCCAATTACATTAGAAATGAAGACATCCCCATGGAAATGAATATAAACTTATTACTGATTATATAGACTATTGACTACAGAAAAACAGTTTCTTCTAAATAGCTCTTACTACTTCTATAAAAATAAAATATACATTCAAAGATACAAATATAACTATTAAGCAAGATGAGTATAAATTTTGATTGTGAGGATTATAAAGGTTATTGTACATAAAAGGACTGAGAGTGATCAGTGCATAGTAGGTACTGAGTCGACTTCCTTCTCTTTTTCATTTTTTTCTGTTCTGTGCCTCACCCTTATAGGAAATAATTTGTCTAGGTATTGCATCCAAGGGCCAAATTGACACTGAGTACATTTTAATTTATGTCAACAGAATCAAGATAAAGTGTGTTGGAGAGAGGAGAGAAAAGCTTTTATGGGTTGAAGTAGCCTCTGAGGTGACTTCTAAACTCCAGTTCCTGTCTGATTTTGTAACCTACTCCAGCATGGTTCAATTAAATGCAGCATAATTGAGGGAATAAGAGTCACATCTAAATTCACAATAGTGTGTGTGTTTACACGTTCTCGGGGCTAATTGCCAACCCTGAGCATCATTTCATGTGGCGGCACTCTTTAAGGAGGGCTTATAACTTCATGTGTGAACTTTTCTCATTAGGATGGGATCAAATTAGTATAGAGTCCCCTTGATATAAACTTATAGACAGGGAGACTTGAGAGTCAGTCAACACTGCCTTAGAAAGCAGAGAAGAGACTACTGAGGCCCTGAAAGCTCGTGCTCCTCCCTCTTTCGTTTTTGAGTTTCCATAGTTGCAACTGGTAATCCATTGTTCTATCAGACTTTCCCCCAAACATTCTCTTTGGCTTTTGTTTGGCAGTGGTATTTGTGCTGAATTTATTCCCTCTCCCCCACACACCCCTTTCTTAGTAAAGCCTGACTCAGTGTACCAATTACCAGCCTTTAAAATGAAACCAAGCCACAGATGATACAAAGGAAAGGAGAGAAGAATAACAGCACTTGGTATAAACAAGGGCAGAGAGACAATTTGTTCTAGTCAAAGACAAATAAAGTTAAACTCTACCCAAATTACCACATGTCAGGCTGATCAAGAAAGTGTTGTTTCTCAGTGCTATTGTGCAAGAATAATTGAAATGACATTTTATAAAATTTGGCAGAGGTAAGTTTTTTTTTTCTTTAAAGCAGGCCTATAAACTTTTGGATATTTTAGCTTGCCCTGAGAACTGCTTGTGTTGTGTGCTCAGCTGAAATAATTGGGCAGCATAGCTTCAAAATGTGTGCTTTTTTTTTTTTCTGCTTGAGGGAATCAGGAACATCTCTTGGGATTCCAAAGTCAACCTGCGTATGTTCAAGGGGCCTCCCCAGGCTCCTGTGTCAGTCTTCTGAGAATCAATCCATGGAACCCCTTGGTTGTTGATTTCTGTACCTTCACATGGTCCGTCAAGATGTTCATTTTGAAATTCACTCACCTGTCATGTTTTCTTGCATATTTATTGCACACAAAATGTCTTGGTTATTTCCAAGGAAAATTCATTCTAGCTTTATTCTGAGATTAATGTAAGCTTTTATTGGGGACAGTTATTTTTTTCCCCATCTCTTGGGGACAGTTTTTTTTTTTTTTTTTTTTTTTTGTGTTTTCAGATGTTTTTTTTTTTTTTTTTTCCATTTTTTATTAGGTATTTAGCTCATTTACATTTCCAATGCTATACCAAAAGTCCCCCTTACCCACCCACCCCCACTCCCCTACCCACCCACTCCCCCCCTTTGGCCCTGGTGTTCCCCTGTACCGGGGCACACAAAGTCTGCGTGTCCAATGGGCCTCTCTTTCCAGTGATGGCCGACTAGGCCATCTTTTGATACATATGCAGCTAGAGTCAAGAGCTCAGGGGTACTGGTTAGTTCATAATGTTGTTCCACCTATAGGGTTGAAGATCCCTTTAGCTCCTTGGGTACTTTCTCTAGCTCCTCCATTGGGAGCCCTGTGATCCATCCATTAGCTGACTGTGAGCATCCACTTCTGTGTTTGCTAGGCCCCGGCATAGTCTCACAAGAGACAGCTACGTCTGGGTCCTTTCAGTAAAATCTTGCTAGTGTATGCAATGGTGTCAGCATTTGGAAGCTGATTATGGGGTGGATCCCTGGATATGGCAGTCTCTACCTGGTCCATCCTTTCATCTCAGCTCCATACTTTGTTTCTGTAACTCCTTCCATGGGTGTTTTGTTCCCACTTCTAAGGAGGGGCCTAGTGTCCACACTTCAGTCTTCATTTTTCTTGAGTTTCATGTGTTTAGGAAATTGTATCTTATATCGTGGGTATCCTAGGTTTTGGGCTAGTATCCACTTATCAGTGAGTACATATTGTGTGAGTTCCTTTGTGATTGTGTTACCTCACTCAGGATGATGCTCTCCAGGTCCATCCATTTGGCTAGGAATTTCATAAATTCATTCTTTTTAATAGCTGAGTAGTACTCCATTGTGTAGATGTACCACATTTTCTGTATCCATTCCTCTGTTGAGGGGCATCTGGGTTCTTTCCAGTTTCTGGCTATTATAAATAAGGCTGCTATGAACATAGTGGAGCATGTGTCCTTCTTACCAGTTGGGGCTTCTTCTGGATATATGCCCAGGAGAGGTATTGCTGGATCCTCCGGTAGTACTATGTCCAATTTTCTGAGGAACCGCCAGACTGATTTCCAGAGTGGTTGTACAAGCCTGCAATCCCACCAACAATGGAGGAGTGTTCCTCTTTCTCCACATCCTCGCCAGCATCTGCTGTCACCTGAATTTTTGATCTTAGCCATTCTCACTGGTGTGAGGTGGAATCTCAGGGTTGTTTTGATTTGCATTTCCCTGATGATTAAGGATGTTGAACATTTTTTCAGGTGCTTCTCTGCCATTCGGTATTCCTCAGGTGAGAATTCTTTGTTCAGTTCTGAGCCCCATTTTTTAAGGGGGTTATTTGATTTTCTGAGGTCCACCTTCTTGAGTTCTTTATATATGTTGGATATTAGTCCCCTATCTGATTTAGGATAGGTAAAGATCCTTTCCCAGTCTGTTGGTGGTCTTTTTGTCTTATAGACAGTGTCTTTTGCCTTGCAGAAACTTTGGAGTTTCATTAGGTCCCATTTGTCAATTCTCGATCTTACAGCACAAGCCATTGCTGTTCTGTTCAGGAATTTTTCCCCTGTGCCCATATCTTCAAGGCTTTTCCCCACTTTCTCCTCTATAAGTTTCAGTGTCTCTGGTTTTATGTGAAGTTCCTTGATCCACTTAGATTTGACCTTAGTACAAGGAGATAAGTATGGATCGATTCGCATTCTTCTACATGATAACAACCAGTTGTGCCAGCACCAATTGTTGAAAATGCTGTCTTTCTTCCACTGGATGGTTTTGGCTCCCTTGTCGAAGATCAAGTGACCATAGGTGTGTGGGTTCATTTCTGGGTCTTCAATTCTATTCCATTGGTCCACTTGTCTGTCTCTATACCAGTACCATGCAATTTTTATCACAATTGCTCTGTAGTAAAGCTTTAGGTCAGGCATGGTGATTCCACCAGAGGTTCTTTTATCCTTGAGAAGAGTTTTTGCTATCCTCGGTTTTTTGTTATTCCAGATGAATTTGCAAATTGCTCCTTCTAATTCGTTGAAGAATTGAGTTGGAATTTTAATGGTGATTGCATTGAATCTGTAGATTGCTTTTGGCAAGATAGCCATTTTTACAATGTTGGTCCTGCCAATCCATGAGCATGGGAGATCTTTCCATCTTCTGAGATCTTCTTTAATTTCTTTCTTCAGGGACTTGAAGTTTTTATCATACAGATCTTTCACTTCCTTCGTTAGAGTCACACCGAGATATTTTATATTATTTGTGGCTATTGAGAAGGGTGTTGTTTCCCTAATTTCTTTCTCAGCCTGTTTATTCTTTGTGTAGAGAAAGGCCATTGACTTGTTTGAGTTAATTTTATATCCAGCTACTTCACCGAAGCTGTTTATCAGGTTTAGGAGTTCTCTGTTGGAATTTTTAGGGTCACTTATATATACTATCATATCATCTGCAAAAAGTGATATTTTGACTTTCTCTTTTCCAATTTGTATCCCCTTGATCTCCTTTTGTTGTCGAATTGCTCTGGCTAATACTTCAAGTACTATGTTGAAAAGGTAGGGAGAAAGTGGGCAGCCTTGTCTAGTCCCTGATTTTAGTGGGATTGCTTCCAGCTTCTCTCCATTTACTTTGATGTTGGCTACTGGTTTGCTGTAGATTGCTTTTATCATGTTTAGGTATTGGCCTTGAATTCCTGATCTTTCCAGAACTTTTATCATGAATGGGTGTTGGATCTTGTCAAATGCTTTTTCTGCATCTAACGAGATGATCATGTGGTTTTTGTCTTTGAGTTTGTTTATATAATGGATTACATTGATGGATTTTCGTATATTAAACCATCCCTGCATCCCTGGAATAAAACCTACTTGGTCAGGATGGATGATTGCTTTAATGTGTTCTTGGATTCGGTTAGCGAGAATTTTATTAAGAATTTTTGCATCGATGTTCATAAGAGAAATTGGTCTGAAGTTCTCTATCTTTGTTGGATCTTTCTGTGGTTTAGGTATCAGAGTAATAGTGGCTTCATAAAATGAGTTGGGTAGAATACCTTCTACTTCTATCTTGTGAAAAAGTTTGTGCAGAACTGGAGTTAGATCTTCTTTGAAGGTCTGATAGAACTCTGCACTAAACCCGTCTGGTCCTGGGCTTTTTTTGGCTGGGAGACTATTAATAACTGCTTCTATTTCTTTAGGGGATATGGGACTGTTTAGAAGGTCAACTTGATCCTGATTCAACTTTGGTACCTGGTATCTGTCCAGAAATTTGTCCATTTCGTCCAGGTTTTCCAGTTTTGTTGAGTATAGCCTTTTGTAGAAGGATCTGATGGTGTTTTGGATTTCTTCAGGATCTGTTGTTATGTCTCCCTTTTCATTTCTGATTTTGTTAATTAGGATTTTGTTCCTGTGCCCTTTAGTGAGTGTAGCTAAGGGTTTATCTATCTTGTTGATTTTCTCAAAGAACCAACTCCTCGTTTGGTTAATTCTTTGAATAGTTCTTCTTGTTTCCACTTGGTTGATTTCACCCCTGAGTTTGATTATTTCCTGCCGTCTACTCCTCTTGGGTGAATTTGCTTCCTTTTTTTCTAGAGCTTTTAGATGTGTTGTCAAGCTGCTAGTATGTGCTCTCTCCCGTTTTTTCTTGAAGGCACTCATAGCTATGAGTTTCCCTCTTAGAAATGCTTTCATTGTGTCCCAAAGGTTTGGGTACGTTGTGGCTTCATTTTCATTAAACTCTAAAAAGTCTTTAATTTCTTTCTTTATTCCTTCCTTGACCAAGGTATCATTGAGAAGAGTGTTGTTCAGTTTCCATGTGAATGTTGGCTTTCTGTTATTTTTTTTGTTATTGAAGATCAGCCTTAGTGCATGGTGATCTGATAGGATACATGGGACAATTTCAATATTTTTGAATCTGTTGAGGCCTGATTTGTGACCTATTATGTGGTCAATTTTGGAGAAGGTACCATGAGGTGCTGAGAAGAAGGTATATCCTTTTGTTTTAGGATAAAATGTTCTGTAGATATCTGTCAGATCCATTTGTTTCATCACTTCTGTTAGTTTCAGTGTGTCCCTGTTTAGTTTCTGTTTCCATGATCTGTCCATTGGTGAAAGTGGTGTGTTGAAGTCTCCCACTATTATTGTGTGAGGTGCAATGTGTGCTTTGAGCTTTACTAAAGTTTCTTTAGTGAATGTGGCTGCTCTTGTATTTGGAGCATAGATATTCAGAATTGAGAGTTCCTCTTGGAGGATTTTACCTTTGATGAGAATGAAGTGTCCCTCCTTGTCTTTTTTGATGACTTTGGGTTGGAAGTCAATCTTATCAGATATTAGGATGGCTACTCCTGCTTGTTTCTTCATACCATTTGCTTGGAAAATTGTTTTCCAGCCTTTCATTCTGAGGTAGTGTCTATCTTTTTCTCTGAGATGAGTTTCCTGTAAGCAGCAAAATGTTGGGTCTTGTTTGTGTAGCCAGTTTGTTAGTCTATGTCTTTTTATTGGCGAGTTGAGACCATTGATGTTAAGAGATATTAAGGAAAAGTAATTGTTGCTTCCTGTTATTTTAGTTGTTAAAGGTGGCATTCTGTTCTTGTGGCTGTCTTCTTTTAGGTTTGTTGAGGGATTACCTTCTTGTTTTTTCTAGGGCGTTGTTCCCGTTCTTGTATTGGTTTTTTTCTGTTATTATCCTTTGAAGGGCTGGATTCGTGGAGAGATAATGCGTGAATTTGGTTTTGTCGTGGAATACTTTGGTTTCTCCCTCTATGATAATTGAGAGTTTGGCTGGGTATAGTAGCCTGGGCTGCAGTTTGTGTTCTCTTAGTGTCTGTATAACATCTGTCCAGGCTCTTCTGGCTTTCATAGTCTCTGGTGAAAAATCTGGTGTAATTCTGATAGGCTTGCCTTTATATGTTACTTGACCTTTTTCCCTTACTGCTTTTAGTATTCTATCTTTATTTAGTGCATTTGATGTTCTGATTATTATGTGTCGGGAGGAATTTCTTTTCTGGTCCAGTCTATTTGGAGTTCTGTAGGCTTCTTGTATGTTCATATGCATCTCATTCTTTAGATTTGGGAAGTTTTCTTCAATAATTTTGTTGAAGATGTTTGCTGGACCTTTGAGTTGAAAATCTTCATTCTCATCCACTCCTATTATCCGTACGTTTGGTCTTCTTATTGTGTCCTGGATTTCCTGGATATTTTGAGTTAGGATCTTTTTGCATTTTCCATTTTCTTTGATTGTTGTGCCAATGTTCTCTATGGAATCTTCTGCACCTGAGATTCTCTCTTCCATCTCTTGTATTCTGTTGCTGATGCTCAAATCTATGGTTCCAGATTTCTTTCCTAGGGTTTCTATCTCTAGTGTTGCCTCGCTTTGAGTTTTCTTTATTGTGTCTACTTCCCTTTTTAGGTCTAGTATGGTTTTGTTCATTTCCATCACCTGTTTGTATGTTTTTTCCTCTTTTTCTGTAAGGACTTCTACCTGTTTGATTGTGTTTTCCTGTTTTTCTTTAAGGACTTGTAACTCTTTAGCAGTGTTCTCCTGTATTTCTTTAAGTGATTTATTAAAGTCCTTCTTGATGTCCTCTACCATCATCATGAGATATGCTTTTAAATCTAGGTCTAGGTTCTCAGGTGTGTTGGGGTTCCCTGGACTGGGCGAAGTGGGTGTGCTGGGTTCTGGTGATGGTGAGTGGTCTTGGTTCCTGTTAGTAAGATTCCTCCGTTTACCTTTCGCCATCTGGTAATCTCTGGAGTTAGTAGTTATAGTTGACTCTGTTTAGAGATTGTTCTTCTGGTGATTCTGTTACCGTCTATCAGCAGACCTGGGAGACAGATTCTCTCCTCTGAGTTTCAGTGCTCAGAGCACTCTCTGCTGGCAAGCTCTCTTACAGGGAAGGTGCGCAGATATCTTGTATTTGGACCTCCTCCTGGCCGAAGAAGAAGGCCCAAAACAGGACCTTTCTCAGACAGTGTGTTGCTTTGGCAGTTCCCAGGTGGTACAGACTCTCACCTAAGCAGACTAAATTCCTAAGTTCCTTGGAGTCCCGGGACCAAGATGGCGACCGCTGCTGCTGTGGCTTAGGCCGCCTCCCCAGCCGGGTGGGCACCTGTCCTCCGGTCCGGAAGGTGGCCGGCTGTCCCCGGCCCACACAGGGTGCTGCCTCAGCGCCTCTGTGCTTCTGCCTGTTCCAGAAGCTGTCAGGTTCTCTGGCGCACCCTCTCACCTGTTCAGACTAATTTCCTAAGTTCGGCGGGTCTCGGACCAAGATGGCGACCGCTGCTGCTGTTGGGGACAGTTATTTAAGTAGGAAACTAAAACAAGGATGAGTTACCTGTGTCTATGCTTTGTGTCCCTCTTCTATTCTTTCCTGGGGTCAATATTGTTTAAGGTTATAAAATCAAAGATCTACAAATTACACCATGTAGCTGTCAGGACTTTTATTAAATTCCACTCCATTCTACAGCAAATCTTAGGGGACCATTACCATCTTCCAATTTGAGCAAAGATTGAATAAAAACTGATCAAAAATTTACGGAATTGAAAAGTCATCTTAAATTTGATCTTCTATTGTTGGAGCGAAAACAGGGCCAAGAAGTGTAGCCTAATATGCAAGAGGGAGCCGTGCAAGGTTTCTGAACGGAGGGATGACGTGATTAAATCTGTCAGTGACACACAAAATAGATTCTTTGATCATTGCTTACATGTTTTTTTTCTTTAGTGTAAAAGCATAAAATGTATTGTAACAAATCAAAGCCTTCAGGCTTGGAAAGTTAAATCGCAATGGCAGAGAGTGCTCCCAGAATAGTCAAGATGCCTCCATTTTCCCTGGGCTTCCTCAAAGTTAAGAAACATATGCAGGCTGCTGGTCTCTGAGTGCTCTGTGCCATACTTGTTCCAAGGCAGAAAAGGACTGACATGCTGCCTCCATTTCTTCACCCACTTGGCCATAGTGTTGGAGGCCATTGGCTTAGCTAGGGAGTCATGAACAGCAATCACAGAAAAAAGGTACCTTGGAGCAGGAGCCAAAAGACAAAACTTTGTTGAATGCTGATACATATCTGAAATTCCTCAGTGGCCTAGTTTGTCTTAAGTTGAGTTAGGATTTCCTTCTTATCTCTTTTTGGCATTTCAATGCCAAATGGGCTCAAGGGATAATAACCATACTTATACTTAATGTAGTAGAAGAATGGCAAGCTCAGACTCAGAAAGAAATATCATATATCTTCTCTCATATTTGGAGTCTAGATATAGTTCTCTTTCTCTCTCTCTCTCTCTCTCTATATATATATATACTACCATCTATCTATCTATCTATCTATCTATCTGCTTACCTACTTCCCCACAAATCTCCTGAAGGGGACTTGCAATTGAGGGGAAGAGGCCCAAGAGAAGGTAAGGAGGTATGACTTGATCAAAGAATATAATACATACATATGAAATTTTAACAATGTAACTCCTTATTTACATAATGGATATATACTACCAAAAAATACTAATAGACTCAGAAAAAAAGAAAAGATAGGCAAACTAAAATAGAAGAGTTTTGCCAGATATGGTAGCCCTCATCTTTAATCTCATCACTCAAGAGGCAGAAGTATAAGGATCTCGGAGTTCAAGGTCAGCCTGGTCTACAGAGCAAATTCCAGGACGTTCAGGGCTACACAGAGAAACTCTGTCCTGAGAAAAACAAAACAAAACCAAAACCAAGGACAAAACTCCCAAACAGACATATAAACAAAGAAGAGTTTTACCTACCACAAGAGGAAAAAAATCAAAAAGTACTAAGTTCTGATAAGGTTGTCAGCAAACACAAACCTTCCTGCATTCCTGGTAGAGATATGCAAAACAATTTGGGGAGAAATTTGAAAGTTTGTGATAAAATTAAGAATGACATGGAGCATGAGTTAGCAATTCTCATTTTGAGTTGTCTTTATTGAAAACATCACACAGGATGCAGGGGTACAACTCAGTGGTAGAGTGTTATCCTACATCTGTGAAGCTTTGGATTGAGTTCTCGACACTACTAAAAAGATAACGATACCATACAAAAGATCATATCGGTCTATCAGGAATCTAACACTTGTCATTCTCCTTTGCTGGGACACTGTGCAGAACTTTAGTTTTTGTTGGGCTATGGCATAGTTGAAATAGGGAACAACTGGAGGTAACCATGTGTCCATTTCTGGCAAAATAAACAAAATATCACTGCCTACAAGTTCTCTCTCTCTCTCTCTCTCTCTCTCTCTCTCTCTCTCTCTCTCAGAATTTGGATATATTGTAAATGTTCAGTTTTGAATTATAAGTTAAAGAACTGTAAGGAACTCTAGAGTATCATCATTGAGGTAGACTAGAAACATAAATACATAGTTTATATGTTTCTCAAGCTTATATAAATAACTAAGACAATAAGGAAATAAATCTGTAGAAAAGGCCAAAAATAAAAATCAAGGAGACAGTAGATCTCCCTTAGGATGAACGCAGAGCCTTTGACCTTAGTTTTGAAAGTCTGAGATAGTAAACATCTTTATTAAAGAATGGAACTTCTCTGCCCACTTAAAGTTCCCCTTTGTGAAACATCGTCTGTGACTTACTGTTGTATACCTTCCTATACTGGGTCAAAAACACATAAAATTGACCTTTAATTAAACTTATGTTACCCCACAGTAGGGACACATCTCATTAGCAATGTGATTTTGATCACCTGGGGACTTTCTTAAAGCACACCTGGTACAACTAAAGGCCCTATTTTACAATGCGTAATTAAAGAGCAGGCATCACTTTTTCTAACTAAAAGAAAACTTCAGAGGTCAGGGTCAACCTTGAGAATGAGACCTTTAGTCTCTAATCAGCACCATCTCCATTATGCAGGGTCACACACAAGAGTGTGGTGTCTGAAGGAGATCAAAATAAACACGATCAGTCTGGATATTAGACTAATTTGTCTTCTGCCAATTATGCCTACCACTTGAAATTATATTTTAAGATGATTTTTCAAGTACTCAGGCAACATTTACAGGGTGAAGACTATGTCAATATTTCAGACTGGGCTGTTGATTATAAACAGGATGAGCTTTTGGTTGTATGTGACTTGTTTAAGGAAGCAGTAGACAGGCTAGAGCTATGGTTTAGTGGTAAAGAGCATGTACTTCTCTTCCGGAGGACCTGAGTTCAAGTCCCAACACCTACAGCAGGAGGTTTACAACCATCTGTGACTCCAGCTCCTTGGGTAGCCAGCACCTCAGGCCTACTCTGGCACCTGCACTCACATGCACATAACCACACAGAGATGCTTAAACAGAATTAAAATAATTATTTTTTTTAAAAAGAAGCAGTAGAGATCACTGAAGTCAAAACATAGTTCACTCTCTGACCCTGTTCATTCTAATAAAGTTTAATCTTCATTCTCAAATCCAAGGAATATCTTTAATCCCTAATTCAGACTTTAGTATAATTTAAAATTTCTATTATTTTATTTCTTTATTAGAATATGTTTCCTTATGGCATTTTTATAATACTTAGTGTTGGTTGGTTTATACCTCCAACTCCTCTCCTCCACCTCTCTGGCCCCCTTCAGCTTGTGAGCTTTCATTCTCAGAATCCCCATCTCCACTTTCATATCACATATGCTCTATTATCATCTGACCCCTCTTCTCATAAGCTTCTCTTTTTCCCTTTCATGGCTCACACTTATCCTCAGATATGCCCCAAAATTAATATTTTAGCAGCTACCTTAGAATTCCTTAACAAGTTGATATCTAATGTCACTCATATCAAAATTTAAGAGAAACAAAGATGGCTGTTTCTGGCTAAGAGGGAGCAGATTTGCCCATTTGCCTGCAAGATACTGAACATCAATCAACAATGACTACCCAGAGATGACAAAGAAATCGGATGGATTATCAACTTTTCAAACAGCTTAAGGGAAACCAAGGTGCAGCCTGCAGTTAAAGAAACATAGCGGAAGGTACAAGGAGACCAATACTAAGTGTGGCAGAAGAGGAAGCTACACAAAGAAAGAACTCCAATGGTCTCAAGAGAGTCCTGCTCAGATATTCAGCCAAGTACTGAAAAGAGGAAAATACATGAGAGGAAGTTATCTGCCATGAGGAACACAGCTATGTGAAGAGATGAGGTTACAGGGCTAGAAATACTCTGTACCACTGAGCAGACTTAAAAGGCACACGGCTCCTGGCGTGTCTGGCAGAGTTCATGGAAGGATCTTGCTTTAGGATTGGGGAATAACCATCTCTGGATGGAGCACTGTCAGAGAGTCACGGAAGGAGTAGCCGCAGAAAGATGCAGAAAGCCCACACTGTTTCAAGTCATTTAGTTGCATCCAAGAACAAAGCTCAACAGTACTTATGAGGATACACAAATACCCAACTGTCAGCATGGTAAACTCTCAAGCTCTGGTGTTCAGCACACACTTAAGAGGCAGGCAAATAATAAGGAAAACACTATTCCTAATGAGGAATCAATAAATCAAAATCAAATAGGAACTGGTAGATCTTAAGATGATCAGACACTGGCAATAAGACAGTTTTATTGTGTCCTATGTGTTATGAAAATTAAACATACCAGTAGCCATGTGTGTGTGTGTGTGTAAACTGATGAATTGATTCTAAAATCTATGTGGAAAGAGAAAAAAAAAACAACAACAACAAAACTCTAATAACCCAAACTTCTTTGACAAAGAATGAAGTTACAGGGCTTACATGACCTGGCTTTGAGACAACAAGCTGAATAATGAGACAGCATAGTAACTGGGTGATGATTTCTCAAGTGTGCTGATATGTCAAAACTAATCAGACCACGCACTTTAAATGCGTGCAGATTATTGTGTGTCAATTATCCCTCAATAAAGTGGTTAAGAATGATTGCTGCCGAGAGACCATGGATTTCAAATACGATCAATAATGCCTGAAAGAGCCAATACAAGAATTTGACAAGAGTCACAATTCTCCCAGTGCAAACTTGGTACACACCACCAAGTTAAGTACAAGCCAGTGGGGGCAAATAGTACTCACTCAAGACAAAAATGAAGAGGAAAATTCTATGAAATCACTTGATGTGTGGATTGAAGACACGACTAATAAAACTAGTAAAACACCCCATTCTATTTATTTTGCCTTGAGATATTTATTAAGGCTGGCATGAAATCATCACCCTTAGCACGGTATTTAGAACCACCACTCCCCCCCCCCCCAATAGAACACAGAGAATCCTGTGTATTTGGTAGATGGGTGTCGCAGCCTCCTAAGACAATCAACACTTCTCCCTGTGTTTTGGGAGACAACCTATTTAACTATGCCGACCACTAAAACCAACTTTCACAATAAGCCGAACTAGAAGGTAGCCCTTTAAATCTCTGTGACAATTTCTTAGTATTGTAATAAGGTTTCTTGTTTTATTAATGCGAAAAAATTATTTGAAAAATGTGGTTTCATGCATATGCTTTTAAAATTTCTGTTTATGTATCTACAACATATGTGAGTAAAATCACATACATACTTGGAATTGAATATATGTAATATTGACGAGGAATCCAAAGCAGAACCAAGCCCCCCGGGAACATTTACGAAACATGCAGACTGTCCGAGTGAACAAGACGGAATTCATGGAGAATTTATGAGTGTGTTTCTTGCAATTCACCCTACAGGGCTGGTTCAAGTCTGAGCTTAATAACATTGGAACCTAATAGTCCTGAAAAATATAACATTTGGACATATTCTATTTTGTGTTTTATAGAAAAGTTGTTGAGATGCTGACCTACAACTATTTACAGTAGACCCCCCAAAACTTCAAGCTGCAGAGGAAATACTGCAGTTTTTCTAGTCTGCTGACTGATGAAGGGCATGCAGAAGGTAGAAATAAGATTATGTCTCAGGGGCCTGGAGAGATTGCTCAGCAATTAAGAAAACTTGCTGTTCATATAGAGTTCCTGCATTTGGTTCCCAGGACCCACACAATGCCCTACAACCACTCCTAACTCCAGTTCTAGGGGATGGCTCACCCTCTTCTGTCCTCCAGGGCACTGGGCACATATGCAGCTTCTCCTATGCGGGCAAAATACTCATACACACAAAATAAAAGGAAAACAGATCTTAGAAAATAAAAGAAGACATTATGCCTTCATGTTTCTGATCCTTCTTCATTGAGGGCAGTTGAAGTTTTAGGCAAGCCTTCTACCATTGAGCTTTGTTACCCATTGCTTCGGACAAAGCTTTATGTAGCAGGCAGTGAACAATAGTTACAGATAGGCCTTCCTAGCTGATGGGAGAATGTTCAAACATCAGTTTATACCGTGATAGAAGAAGTGTTCCTATTCACTGTTGGAAAAAAAACCCCAGAGTTCAGTAATACATAGTAATAAAATACATAGTAAGTGTGATTTCAAGTAACACACACACACACACACACACACACACACACACACACACACACACACACGCACACACACACACACTTCAAGGTGCTGTGAATTGAACTTAGGGCCTCTTGCACTCTAGGCAAGTGCTTTACCACTGTGGCGTATTCTCATCCCCAAATATATTTTGTCCTGTCTTTTTAGTTTTGTAGTCAAACAAATGTCATTTGCCTCTGAGACTTTGAGATAGGCATCATGTGTTAATGTGTTTATGCACTTTTATGGTCTTTCTGCCCCTTCTCCCACGAGGTTCCTTGGGCCTTTGGAATTAGAAATTCTTTTGCTCACCTGTGTTCTTGAATCTTTAGTTCCATGTGGAGAAATGACACCACAGGGAGATATTTTGTATGACATGTTTTTGCATGTCTGTAAGTTGTTTTATTGTTATATATTTCTCATTGTAAATGTTGGTGTGTATAATCTGGGGGGGGCTGGCATGTATATGATTTTTTTTGTAGTCCTTTACTCTGTCTTCAAAACTGTCATACTGATATGCTTGTTTTCTTTTCCTTCCCCTCCCCTGTTCCCTCTTCCTCTTCTTCCTCCTCTTCCCCCTCCTCCCCTTCTCTCGTCCCCTTTGCTCTGCCCTTCTCACCTTCCTTCTTCTTCTTCTATTTCTCTTCATCCTTGGTCTCATCTTTCAATGCTTTATCCAGGAATAAAGGCATACAATAAACTAGATGTCCATAAGGTGATTGATAAGCTTGGATATGTACATATTCATGAAATCAGAGCCATGAAAATAAACATGTCCACCATTTTCAAAACTTTCTTCTGCTCTTTGGGAATCCCTCTGTCCTACATGTTGTAAAAATTTTCTCATCCCATCATGTCCTGAGGTAATTATTGATTTCTTTCTATCACTGTAGGATAGTTTATATTTTAAAGATCCTTTTTATCAGTAGAATTAATTATACTGATAGTTTGGTCTCGCTTCTTTAATTCAGTATAATTACTTTGAAATTCACTCATGTGAATTGACAATTCATTTCTTTTGGTTGCCGAGTGACACTCCATTATAGTTTATAATGCCATATGTTCATCATTGGTATAAACATGAATGAACTTTTTGTAAATTTTTATTTTGGAACAATTAGACAGTTATCTAATTGCATAATGAACATTTATGTATAGTGTACAAAACACCTGCCTCTATAACAGGAGCATATTTAACATTTATGTATTGGTATTTTGAGGCTGGGTCTTCCAATTTAGCTCAGGATAGCTTTAACCATGTGATCATCTTCTATAAGATTCTATTGACTGTTGGAGTGATAGGCATGTCCTAACATGCCTGACTCATATTTAATCTTTGTAGAAGTTTCAGAATCATCTAGATTGGTTCTACTGTTTTATATTCTCATCAATGATGTGTGAGAAATTCCAGTTTCCCCACATCCTTTCCAGTACCTTACATAGATATTTAAAAGTTATAAACATTTCCCAAAGTGTTCTGAGGTGCATATTTGTGTTAAGGTTGCATTGTCCTGGTAATCAATGCCTCTCATAGTTGAAGTATCAGTTCAAATCTTTTATTCCCTTTCTTTTGATGTGGGTTGTTTGACCAATAAACAGGATCTCATGAAACTGAAAAGATTCTGTAAGGCAAAGGACACAGAATAGGACAAAACAGCAGCTTACAGATTGGGAAAAGGCCTTCACTAACCCTACATCTGACAGGGCTAATATCCAAAACATACAAAGAACTCAAGAAATTAGACTCCAACAAACCAAATAACTCAATTTTAAAAGAATGGGGTACAGAGTTAAACAGAGAAATTTCAACAGGGGAATCTTGAGTGGTCAAGAAGCATTCCAAGAAATGTTCAACATCTTTGGTCATTAGGGAAATACAAATCAAAATGACCTTATACAAATCAGAATGTCTAAGATCAAAAACTCAGGCAACAGCAAATGTTGGTGAAAATGTGGAGAAAGGGGAACACTCTTTCTTTGCTGGTGGGAGTGCAAACTTGTATAAGCACTCTGGAAATCAATGTGGCAGTTTCTCAGAAAATTGAAAATAATTCTACATGAAGACGAAGCTATACCACTCCTGGGCATATGGTGCTCCCCTATACCCTAAGGACATGTGCTCCACTATATTCATAGCAGCTTTATTGTATTTATGTATAGCCAGAAACTGGAAGCAACTCAGATGTCCCTCAACTGAAGAATAGATACAGTAAATATAGTTCATTTACACAATGGAGTACTACGATTAAAAGCAGGGATATCATGAATTTTGCAGGCAAATAGATGGAACTAGAAAATATCATCCTGAGTGAGGTAACCCAGAACCAAAATGACATGCATTGTATGTACTCACTAATGAGTGAATATTTTCCAAAAAGTACAGAATACTCATGATATATCCCACAGATCCAAAGAACTTAATCAAGAAGGAAGCACCAAGTGAGGATGCTTGAATTCTACTTAGAAGGGAGAACAAAATAGTCATGGGAAGCAGAGGGAGGGACCTGGTGGGAGAGGGGAGTGGGGGCCAGGATCAGGTATGGGGAGAGACAGGAGAGAGGCCAGAGAGCAAGGAGAATGAATGATTACATGCAACTGAGGGGGTAGGGGGCAGAGGGTGAGAGGAATCTGTAGAAAGTCTCAGAGACCTGAGATGGGGGAGGCTCCCAGGAGTCAGTGCTGATGACCTTAGCCAAAATGCCCAACAGTGGGGATATGGAACTTGAAGAGACAACTTCCAGTAGTCAGACATGACTCCCAGTGGAGGGATGGAGACACCAACCCACCTACAAAACTTTCAACCCCAAATTTTTCCTATCTAAAAGAAATGCAGGGACAAAGATGGAACAGAGACTTAAAGAATGGCCAACGAATAGTTGGCCCAACTTGAGAGCCATTTCATGGGCAGACACCTGTCCCTGACACTAGTAGAGATGCTGTTTTATGCTTGCAGTTAGGAGCCAAGTATAGGTGGGTTCTGATAGACTCTACCCAGCAGCTGACTGAGACAGATACAGACACCCACAGCAAACACTGGACTGAGGTCTGGGATCCCTATGGAAGAGTTAGGGGAAGGATTGAAGGAGCTGAAAGCGATGGCAACACCACAGGAAGACCAACATTGCCAACTAACCTGGAACCCTGGGAGCTCCCAGAGTGTGGACTACCAACCAAAAAGCATATGTATGGCTGGTCTGAGGTCCCTGGTACATATGTAGCATAGGATTGTCTTGTCTGGCCTCAGCAGGAGAAGACACCTCTAATCCTGCAGAGACTTGATGCACTAGGGTTGGGGCATATCAAGGGACACCCTCTGAGAGGCAAAGGAGAAAAGAGATGGGAAGAGGAACTCTGTGAGGGGAGACTGGGAGAGGGATTTGGGATGTAAATAAATAAATAAATAAATAAATAAATAAATTTAAAAGGTGGGGTGTTTGAGTTTTGTTGTTGTTGTTGTTCAAACTTTGAGAGGTCTTTAGCCAAGTGGAGAGTTTGGGAATGTTTCCTCTAGTCTGTGCCTAAGTTTTCATGTTTTAAGGATAATTTCTAAATTTTGGTGAAATCTAATTCATCAATTTACTCATTAATGAAATATGAATTTAGTGTTACACCTAATAAATCTTTGCCTAGCCTAAGTTACAGGAGTTTTGTGATAGGTTTGACCCCAAAAGTTATTCATTTTCATTTCCACTATTGTGTCAATGTCCCATTTGGGGTTAAATTTTTACATGTGCTATGATATTTTTTTTTCTTTTTTGACATATAAATATTCCGTTGTTTCAGCATCACCTGTTTGTTTAAAAGATTACTTTCCCACTGAATTATTTTTGTGCCTTTTCCAAAAATCAATTGTCTATATATGTTAGAGCTTCTCTTTGGACTCACTGTTCTGTTACAATGATCTATTTATCTTTTTGGGAATAGTTCACCCTCCCTCTTCCTGCTTATTTCCCCCACATTTCTTTCTGTTTTGTTTTGTGAGACAGGGTCTCACTAGGTAGCCCAGACTGGCCTCATCATGATCTTAAGCTTTCCACTCTTGTGGCTAGAGCAGAGAGATTAACATGGCTGGAGCTCACTAGGCATGGCTAGAGTTTGGCCAGTGAACGTGGCAGCAGATAAACAGGAGGGCTCATTTTCCCTCCAGTTTCTCTGAAGCTGCATCTCAAGAGTAGGTATTTCTCTAGTAAAATACTTTGAGCACACCACAACTCATGGACGTGTTTTATTTTAAGACTGTGCAGGGACTAAAAGTGGAAGGAAATAAGTTGAGCCTCCCAGGGTGCTTAGCATCTGTACAACATGCAATCTAGCACTTGGATATATGTTTCCATGTGTTCCTTGCAAATTGTATCATCTGTTTTAGCCTTGTCACTCTGAGGGGAAAGGACCATGTTATATTGGTTCAATTAATATGATATGGCTTCCCAAAGGATGGTTATAGTTGGGGGAGGCAGGGGGTAGGCGAAGGTTGATGCAAAATCAGCATGTTTCTGGCAATTATATTAACCACTTTGCACTTAGAAGGAGGATAATTGGAACATCTTTCTGGAGGGCAATCTGGAAATACATAAAAACGAATTTCAGGTTTTCTTTTATTTATCTAAGAAAGTTTATGATAGAAATGGCGAGGGCAAGGATGTTTTCTCTAACAAGGTAGTTCACTGAACTATTTTTCATAACAGTTTTAAAAAAAGCTAGTGTTGAGAAACAGACTGACAATGAAGTCCTGTGTAATAGCAGAATTGTGATACAGATTTATGATATTTGACATGGAATGATGCCTAAAGTATTTCAAGTGAAAAATACGGGCCGGGTAGTCTATTACCCCTATTTGGGGGAAATAACAGGTTTTATGAATATGAAAACAGAAGAGGAAAGAAAAAAGAATTCAGCCACTTTATAGACTTCAGTCCTTCCTCAATCCCCAGAGGATTTCTCTGTGTAGATCTAGGTGTTCCAGGAACTTGCTCTGTAGACCAGGCTGGACGTGAACGCACAAAGATTGCCAGCCTCCGCCTCCTGAGTACTGGGATTAAAGGCATGCACCACCACTATCCCACTTTACAGATTTCAAATTGTGGTTATTTCTTTATGATAGGGTTATCTTTATTTTAATATACTTTTTTAAAAGTTTTTTTTAATAAGTTTTTTTTTTTTCAATGAACACACGTTGTGATTCAAAGTGATTGGGAAAAAGGCTATTTCTACATTGGACAATGAAGATATATAGGTAAGCAAGCTGCTGAGGGAGCTGATTTCAAGAGTAAAAACGATTTATGGGGTAAAGCTGAGAATACTTGGGGCGAGTCCAGAGAGCATTTCTGGAGCTCTTCCGGACACACAGCAGGTAGCAACTGGTAAGTGTTTATTATGGACCTAGAGTATGTCCTCCACAAAGCTCGTACACTGACATTCCAAAACCCTGAACTTCAGAAGGCAACATTATTTGTAAATAACATCTTCTAAAATCATAATTAAGTTAAAACGGGACAGGGTAGCTCCCTTACCTAACATGTCTGTTGTTCTTAGGAGAAAGAGATCCTAGGTAAACACACTGAGCATGCGCAGGCCACATGGCTCAGAGCAAGAAGTTGAGCATCTGAATGCCAGAAGAGGATGCGGCAGAGAGGTCTCAGGAGAAA
Organism: Mus musculus; assembly: GCF_000001635.26. Taxonomy (NCBI): domain Eukaryota; kingdom Metazoa; phylum Chordata; class Mammalia; order Rodentia; family Muridae; genus Mus; species Mus musculus. The sequence continues at coordinate 96,211,349 of NC_000074.6, forward strand.
CTAAACGTGTTGACATTCTGATCTCGGATGCCTATGCCGAAAAAGTGCAAGAAAATAGGTTTCTGCTGTCAAGTGACTCCACCTGAGGTATTTAGTTATGTCAGCCCTAACCATCTAACACAACCTGAAAATGGTGGTAGCTTACATCGGTAATGTAATGACAAGCATTAGACAATTCTAAGTACCCTATGCGTTTTAGCTCATTTTCCCCCTATGTCCTCTTATGAATCAGATGATTCCACTCTTGTTCATGTTGGAAAATAATTGAAGTTTAAGTATCCCAAACAGTTGATCATGTATCCAGAAAAGTGACAGAGCTAGGCTTTGATCCTAGGTTATTTGGTTTTAACTTATATGTTGATTTATTATTTTGTTTGTGTGTGGGACACATGTGCCACTCAATACATGTGGAGGTCAGAGTACAACCAGTGAGTTCTCTCCTTCCTCCATGCAGCTCCCGGGAGTGGAAATGTTGTCAGGCTTAGCGGCAAGCGGCTTCACTAGCTGAGCCATCTCATTGACCTGGTTACCTGATCTTATAGCCCCACCCTTAACTACGGCACTAATATTAGTTTCACAGTGCAACAGCACAAAAAGTTAAGGTCTTAGAAAATTGATGTAGAGAAAACCGAAGATACGACACTCTAAACTATAGGAAGTCTAATACAACGTGAACACCGTCACAAGATTTATGTTATATTTGTTCCTTTTTTGGTTGGCCTGAAAAAAAATTCCAGTCTGTTTATCATAAGATATGCAAGTTTTATGATATTTCACTTGTTTGATTCTGAAACAGTAAGGGCAAAGTTCTACAGAGCAAAGAAAGAAGAATGACCAGTTAGGTGCTCAAACGAGGGCCATGGTTTTTCAAAGATGGAGCAGAGATGAAGAACAAGACTGGAAGCTCTTAACAGACATCTGAAGCCGTGGCTTCAGAGTTTGGTTGTCTATTTTGTTCAGAGAGCTTTCTAACTCTCTCTCTTTTTTTCAAAACCTATTTTTAATGATGGTTCTTAAATGCTTCAAATTCTCTTTTACCCCACTACCTACCAGAGGTAGTGGAAAAGAAAGGATACAGGAGAAGTGGACCTGTTTAGAAAGGTTCTTTGGAGCAACTCTCATCTGTGTTGTCTGGAAATCGGCAGTTCAGTTCACAGGTCAGCAGCAGCAGCAGCTTGATCCACTCGAAAACACTTCATGGATACACTGGCAGTTCAGTTTGGTAGAGTTGGGATAGCAACGAATCAGCAGCGGTGTCACTACCTAGCAGAGACAGGCTGACATCAGCCCTGTCACAAGTCTGCAGGAGCGACTAAGGCCAACAGGAACACCAGAAAAATTTCTCTGTTGTGCCTCTCTCAGTGAAGATCAGTGAAGACGCGAGATCAAGAAGAGTTTAGCTATGCAAGCAAGACAAGTTCAACCTTTATCACTTTCCATCAAGTCCTTTTTATACTCCCTCCAAACATTACATGTCCTCCACAGGTCTGTCTCAGCTGACATCACTCTACCAATCAGCCTGAGTCCACAGAAGTGGCAAGAAACTGCAGTGTTTCTTTTTGGTGCATTTCTTTCTATGGAGTTACAACAAACAGCTCAGCTATGCATTGTAAGGCAAACCAATACATGTGTGTCCTTAGTGAAGAATCCTTCACCATGTGTCCTTTCATGTGCTTGTTTTAGCAGAACATCCTTTCAGCTGTGTCTGCTTCAGCCAAACATTCTTTCATGTGTTTGCTTTAGCAAAACACCATGCAACACAACTGACTTCCCAAAGAACCCTTAAATTTCTACTTCAGAGCTTGGCTACAAGCCTTTTCCAGGAAGATCTTCCTGTATGTGGCTAGTTTAGGTTTAATGGGATTAAGCGATTTCTCTGAACCTAAAGATTTGGTCAACGTTCCTATGTGTTTCTGTCTCTGGAGTCAGCTTGGGGGTGTGGAATGTGACTCACTGAAGCCCATGGTGTCTCAAAGAGGAGAATGGTAGTATGCAGGTAGACATGGTGCTGGAGAGGTAGCTGAGAGTTCTACATCTGGATCCACAGGCAGCAAGCTGGAAGAGACAGTGAGCCACTAAGCCTTCTGTGAGCTTCTGAAACCTCAAAACCCACCCTGCAGTGAAACACTTCCTTTGACAAGGCCACACCTACTCCAACAAGGCCACACCTCTAGTTTAGCTACTCCCTATGTGTCTATGAAGGCCGTCTTCATCCAGACCACCCCAGAAGTGAATTATACAAATTCTGTGTCACCCTCAGGTGATGTAGAAGGATTGGGATTTTGTTCTTGAATTCACAATTTGAGTGTGAACAGTTCTGTCTCTTACTGTCAATTGTTAGCTGCTGTCAGAGGACTGGGGGAAGTGGGATAGGACGATGCAGAACTCTCACTGACTTCTTCCTGACATCACTCTGAGCCAGTCACTTGTCATCTCCTATATGCTTTGAGAAGCTCTAGAGCAACGGTTCCCAACCTTCCTAATGCTGCGACCCTTTGATACAGTTCCCCATGCTGTGGTGACCCCCAACCATAAAATTATTTCATTGAAACTTCATAACTGCAATTTTGCTGCTGTTATGAATCAGAATGTAAATATCTGTTTTCTGACAGTCTTAGGAGACCGCTGTGAAAGGGTCATTTGACCCTCTAAAGGGGTCTCAACACACAGGTTGTGAACCACTCTTCTCAATGATGCTGCTCTCTGCCCACTTGAGTTATTTGTTTCTCCAACTGTGGGGACTGTTGGATGGAAGCAGCTTGGCTCTGAGTGTCCCTCTGGGAATTTCCTATGGCCAAATGGCTACTTCTTATCTATGACTAGCTGATAGATGGACAGAGGCTTATGGTAACTTAGGAATCATGTAGAACTCCTCCAGAGATTGGCCAAGGATTCTCTGGTTTTCTTTGTTCTTACTCCCACAGAAATGCCTGTCTTGACCCTGCTTGTCAGGGCATCTCTTGCATGAGACTCTGACTCAGAAAGTCCAGTTTGTAGGCAACAAAATTTTATTTCTTCATTAATCAGACAGTATCAAATATTTACTATTTGCAAAGTTATATTCAAGGTCTAGAGAAGAAGGCAAGGTTCTTGAGATCCCTAAAGGACTACAGTTCCTCTGCCACTCCTTACAGTTCTGTTTTTCAGAAGACTTCCCTATATTACTATTATTAACTGTTTTTTTTTTCTTTTTTAGTTTTTCTGAGTAAATTGTTAAAGCCAGTTCAGTCAACCTAAATCTCAATTTGGGTTATAGGATCTCCACCCTGAATTGTTTAGTTTCTTCCTTGTCCTCTCTTAACTAAAACACATTTGTCTTAGTTTGTCTTCAGTTTTCCATTCTTGAAAAGCCAAGCAGGTGATGAGAAGAAGCATCCTTTCTGAGTTAACTGATAGGGTTCAGTTTCTTACCGTGGCAAGTAGGTTCTTTACAAACTGATTCCCTTAAAAATTTCTCACCTTAACCCATTTCTGCACCATAAAACCCATCACATTTTAACATTAGGTTCCATTCCTCCATATGTGAATATCACACCCACACCCACTATATATATATATATATATATATATATATATATAAGCTTTTTTCTTGAAGGCCAGGCTATCTCCCATATCATTTGTAGTTTTGATCACCATCCTTCTTTTTAAACATATTTTATTTTTTAATTGATTATATTATTTATTTTTACCCCCAATGTTGCCCCCTTGGCACCCCTCCCATAATTTTTCCCCTTCCCTCCTCTCCTCTGCCTCTTCGAGGGTGACCCCCTTCTCCCCACCCCCACTATCCCCTTTCCCTTGGACATCAAATTTTTACAGGATTACGTGCATCCTCTCCCACTGGGGCCAGCCATTTCTACTCACTGACATTCTGGCTTGAATGTCGCTTATTCGCTGAAGTTTTCATAAGAAAGTTTCCCCTTCATACGCAAAATATCAAGTACACACAGGAGGATATTCTTCCTCTCCCACCCCCGTAATAATACATGCATCCATCTTTTGCATATTGCCACTTTTCACGACAATCACTCATTTGTGTCCTTCTCCCCCCCCCGACCAAGACATCATTATAGTCTTCAGAGCAAAATGGCTGGGCCTTGTTTATCTTTACATCTCTAGAACTTTACAGAGAGTGCTCAGCAGAGACCAGATGTATTGCAGCTGAGAGCATCTCCCGCTCACCTGTTTGACAATTGGGGATACAGAATTAGCATTCCATTCCACTGGATTTCCTTTAAACAATGAAAGTAATATTTTCATATTAGTTCCTCTAGGGTAAATTTCAACTGAAGAGAAATAGATACACATTGGGCATTAGCAGCTTCCCTTTATTTAAATGATCAATTTCTTTGTTTTTACTGCTATTTACCATTGTCTTTTTGCACAGACTTAGTTCATAATGCAAATCTCTTCAGTCAATAGATATGCCTCAAGTAGTTAGCTTATGGATGCTGTTTGAATAACTTTTCATAGTTCAGTTTTCCTCCTGCATAATAAGTACTTAGGAAAGGATTTGGAAGCTTTGCCTGGGGAGGGGAGCTGCAGAAGGAGATCTGGGATGGAGAGCAGGAGAGGAACAAGTAGGGGTTGTTTCCTGGTTGGGAGTGCCTGTAAGTGGGGATGGTTTCTTTGTTCTGGGTGGTTTCTCCAAAAAGAAGCTACTCGAGTAGGCAGGGAACATACGAGCAGGAGAACATACTAGCAGGGGAACGTACTAGCAGGGGTAGCCCTGACCTGCAGCCCTGCTCCTCCACCTCTGCAAGCTCTTTCATTCCTAATTAAGAGGGTCACAGATCATTAAACTCGCATGGCCCTCTTGTCCCCATTTCACATTCATTTCTCCTTGTCCTCCCGTATACCTTGGACCTGAGATTGCATCTGTTTGGTCCTCCATTGTCACCTCTTCCTCCCTTCCTCTACACCAGCCATTTTTCTTAGCTCATTCACCCATACATTATTATGATCCATCCCACAACACTATTTGTTTGCACATCCTACTCTCGTTCACAACGATGGACTATAAAGAGTGCACAAGTTTCACCACCGTGTTCTCAGCAATGGTGTGAGGGACAGAATGAAACACCTGCTAGATTAAATATGCACTGAATTGATGATTTGATAATCAGGTTAAAATACTTATTGAGGCTTTCAATTATATTTCCTGATAAGGCTCTTCCAAAGTGATCTATAATTCCAACAATCACTTGGCCTTACTCAAGAATTTGGAGTAGACTGTAACTCCAGTTTCAGGGCATTTCCAATGTCCTTTTCTGGCCTCCACATGCACTGCATATGGTGGTGAATACAAACACACGCACACACACACACACACACACACACACACACACACACACACACACACACAGAGAGAGAGAGAGAGAGAGAGAGAGAGAGAGAGAGAGAGAGAGAGAGAGAAGCAAAACACACATACACATAAATAAAGATAAATATACCTTAAGGTTAAAAATACCATGCTGTAGGGCTGGTGCGGTAGTCCTGCATTTAAAGGTTCTTGATTCTAAGCTTATGAAGTGAGTTTAATCCTGGGGACTTACAAGGTAGAAGGAGAGAAATGACTCCTAGTGGTTGTTTTCTCACATAAACATATCCCCCAGCAGATAAATAAAGTATTGGAAAATGTTTGAAGAACACAATGGAAAGATTCCTGCACAATGAAGGTGGATTAGAATTATGAATCCTATCAATATGCTTGCTTTTCTTCCTCTAAGAAATGAAAGTTATTTTTTATGAGGTAAAGCTGAACATTTCATTTTGGGCTCGAAGTAATTCTTATCACACGTGGGAAGAACCCAGACCATTTTTTTTTAATTTCCCCTCTAATTAAGAATGTTTTCCCCTCACATAATATATCTTGATTATAGTTTCCCCTCTGTGTACCCCTATGACATCCTTCCCACCTCCCCTTCCAACTGGATCCACTGCCTTCCTGTCTCTCATTAGAAAACAAACTGGCTTCTAAGGGGAGAACAATAAAATAAAATATAATAAGATAAGTCAAAAGTAACAGTTTGGAATTGGTTAAAACAAACAAAAAGAGCCCAAGAGAAGACACAGCAAACCATTGGTGTACACACTCAGGAATCCCATTAAAAACACTAAAATCCCTGATCCATATTCAGAGGACCTGGTGCAGACTTGTGCAGGCTTTGTACATGCTGCTCCCATCGCTGTGAGTTCATATGAGCTTTGTGCTGATTTCGAGGGCCATGTTTTCTGGGTGTCCTCCACCCCCTCTGGCTCTTTCTGCCCTCTCTTCCACTGGGTTCCCTGAGCTCTGAGGGGAGGATTTGATAGAGACATCCCATTTAGATCTTAGTGTTCCAAGGTCTTTCCTTGTCTGTGTATTGGACTTAGGACACTCTTAGGTGTGGTTGAAAATGTCAGGGATAACCATGTGACAAAATCCTATCCTTCATGGCAGGAAGTGGTCCATGTCAGGCTGCTGAGATTGGTTTTGGGTGAATAGGTTTCATTTTGTGTTTATTTGTTTTGTGGTTGGTTTTGTTACATTACCATCTTATTGTGATTTTTTTCCATCAAGGAAGAGCCTTTTTATATAGCCTAAGTTGGCCTGCTACTCATTACATAACCTAGGCTGGCCTTAAATTTAGGATCTTGCCTCAGTCTCCTGAATGCTGCAGATTTCAGGGTTCTCTCATCACACCCAGGTTCATTAAGCTCTTTAAAAATACTGGCTAGTAGACTCACTAGAGGGCACAGGGATAGCATCCTAATTAACCAAATCAGAAATGAAAAGGGAGACAACAACAGATCCTGAAGAAATCCAAAACACCATCAGATCCTTCTACAAAAGGCTATACTCAACAAAACTGGAGAACCTGGATGAAATGGCCAAGTTTCTAGACAGATATCAGGTACCAAAGTTAAATCAGGATCAGGTTAATGATCTAAACAGTCCTATATCCCCTAAAGAAATAGAAGCAGTCATTAATAGTCTCCCAATCAAAAACAGCCCAGGACCTGATGGATTTAGTGCAGAGTTCTATCAGACCTTCAAAGAAGATCTAATTCCAGTTCTTCACAAACTATTCCACAAAATAGAAGCAGAAGGTACTCTACCCAACTCATTCTATGAAGCCACAATTATTCTGATACCTAAACTACCAAAAGACCCATCAAAGATAGAGAACTTAAGACCAATTTCCCTTATGAATATCGATGCAAAAATCCTCAATAAAATTCTCACTAAAGGAATCCAAGAACACATCAAAACAATCATCCATCCTGACCAAGTAGGTTTCATTCCAGGGATGCAGAGATGGCTTAATATACAGAAATCCATCAATGTAATCCATTATATAAACAAACTCAAAGACAAAAACCACATGATCATCTCGTTAGATGCTGAGAAATCATTTGACAAAATCCAACACCAATTCATGATAAAAGTCTTGGAAAGATCAGGAATTCAAGGCCCATACCTAAACATGATAAAAGCAATCTACAGCAAACCAGTAGCCAGCATCAAAGTAAATGGTGAGAAGCTTGAAGCAATCCCACTAAAATCAGGAACTAGACAAGGCTGCCCACTTTCTCCCTACCTTTTCAACATAGTACTTGAAGTATTAGCCAGAGCAATTCGACAACAAAAGGAGATCAAGGGGATACAAATTGGAAAAGAGGAAGTCAAAATATCACTTTTTGCAGATGATATGATAGTATATATAAGTGACCCTAAAAATTCCACCAGAGAACTCCTAAACCTGATAAACAGCTTCGGTGAAGTAGCTGGGTAGAAAATGAACTCAAACAAGTCAATGGCATTTCTGTTCACAAAGGATAAACAGGCTGAGAAAGAAATTAGGGAAACAACACCCTCCTAAATAGTCCCAAATGATATAAAATACCTTGGCGTGACTCTAACTAAGGAAGTGGAAGATCTGTATGATAAGAACTTCAAGTCTCTGAAGAAAGAAATTAAAGAAGATCTCAGAAGATGGAAAGATCTCCCATGCTCATGGATCGGCAGGATCAATATAGTAAAAAGGGCTATCTTGCCAAAAGCAATCTACAGATTCAATGCAATCCCCATCAAAATTCCAACTCAATTCTTCAACGAATTAGAAAGGGCAATCGGCAGATTCATCTGGAATAACAAAAAACCTAGGATAGCAAAAACTCTTCTCAAGGATAAAAAACCCTCTGGTGGAATCACCATGCCTCACCTAAAGCTGTACTACAGAGCAATTGTGATAAAACTGCATGGTACTGGTATAGCGACAGACAAGTAGACCAATGGAATAGAATTGAAGACCCAGAAATGAACCCACACACCTATGGTCACTTGATCTTCGACAAGGGAGCTAAAACCATCCAGTGGAAAAAAGACAGCATTTCAACAAGTGGTGCTGGCACAACTGGTGGTTATCATGCAGAAGATTTCGAATTGATCCATTCCTATTTCCTTGTACTAAGGTCAAATCTAAGTAGATTAAGGAACTCCACATAAAACAAGAGACACTGAAACTTATAGAGGAGAAAGTGGGGAAAGGCCTCGAAGATATGGGCACAGGGGAAAAAAATTCCTGAATAGAACAGCAATGGCTTGTTCTGTAAGATCAAGAATCAACAAATGGGATCTCATAAAATTGCAAAGCTTCTGCAAGGCAAAAGACACTGTCAATAAGACAAAAAGGCCACCAACAGATTGGGAAAGGATCTTTACCTATCCTAAATCAGATAGGGGACTAATATCCAACATATATAAAGAACTCAAGAAGGTGGACTCCAGAAAATCAAATAACCCCATTAAAAATGGGGCTCAGAGCTGAACAAAGAATTCTCACCTGAGGAATACCGAATGGTAGAGAAGCACCTGAAAAAATGTTCAACATCCTTAATCATCAGGGAAATGCAAATCAAAACAACCCTGAGATTCCACCTCACACCAGTCAGAATGGCTAAGATCAAAATTTCAGGCAACAGCAAATGCTGACAAGGATGTGGAGAAAGAGGAACAATCCTTCATTGTTGGTAGGATTTCAAGCTTGTACAGCCACTCTGGAAATCAGTCTGGTTTTTCCTCAGAAAATTGGACATAGTACTACCGGAGGATCCAGCAATACCTCTCCTGGGCATATATCTAGAAGATGTTCCAACCGGTAAGAAGGACACATGCTCCACTATGTTCATAGCAGCCTTATTTATAATAGCCAGAAGCTGGAAAGAATCCAGATGCCCCTCAACAGAGGAATGGATACAGAAAATGTGGTACATTTACACAATGGAGTACTACTCAGCTATTAAAAATAATGAATTTTTGAAATTCCTAGGCAAATGGATGGACCTGGAGGGCATCATCCTGAGTGAGGTAACCCTATCACAAAAGAACTCACACAATATGTACTCATGGATAAGTGGATATTAGCCCAGAAACTTCGAATACCCAAGATATAAGATATAATTTGCTAAACACATGAAACTCAAGAGGAATGAAGACTAAAGTGTGGATACTTTGCCCCTTTTTAGAATTGGGAACAAAACACCCATGGAAGGAGTTACAGAGACAAAGTTTGGAGCTGAAACGAAAGGATGGACCATCTAGAGACTGCCATATCTGGGGATCCATCCCACAATCAGCTTCTAAACGCTGACACCATTGCATACACTAGGAAGATTTTGCTGAAAGGACCCAGATATAGCTGTTTCTTGTGAGACTATGCCGGAACCTAGCAAGCACAGAAGTGGATGCTCACAGTCAGCTATTGGATGGATCACAGGGCCCCCAATGGAGGATTTAGAGAAAGTAACCAAGGAGCTGGGGGGATCTGCCACCATATAGGTGGAACAACAATATGAACTAACCAGTACCCCCCCATAGCTCGTGTCTCTAGCTGCATATGTACCAGAAGATGGCCTAGTTGGCCATCAGTGGAATTAGAGGCCCATTGGTCGTGTCAACTTTATATGCCTCAGTACAGAGGAATGCCAGGGCCAAGAAGTGGGAGTGGGTGGGTGGGGGAGTGTGTGGGGGACTTTTGGGATAGCAATGGAAATGTAAATGAAATAAATACCTAAAAAAAAAATACTGGCAAATATTTTCTAGTCCATCCATTTGTCTGAAAAACTCATGGTGTCTTTGTTCTTAATAGCTGAATAGTATTCCATTACGTAAATAGGGCATCAAGTGGAGGGATGGGGTTGCCATTCCAGAGTCAAAAACTGACACAGAATTGTCTCTCTCTAAAAGAACTGCAGAGACAAAAATGGAGAAGGGACTGAGGGAAAGAAGGTCCACTGTCAGGCCCAATTTCGGATCCTGCTCAAGGGCAGGCTCCAAGGCCTGACACTATTACTCATGTTATGGTGTTTTTACAGACAGGAGCCTAGCATGGCTGTCCTCTGAGAGGCCCAACAAGCAGCTGAAAGACTCAGAATTGAATACTTACCCACAAGCAATGGACAGAAGCTGGGAACCCTTGTGGTTGAATTAGGGAAAGGCTGGAAGAAGCTGAGGAGGAGGGTGACCCCATAGGAAGACCAGCAGTCTCAGCTAACCTGGACCCCAGAGATCTCTCAGACACTGAGCCACCAACCAGGCAGCATACGCTAGATAGTACGAGGGCCCCAACAGCAGAGGACTGCCTGGTCTGGCCTCAGTAGGAAAATATGCTCCTAACCCTCTAGAGACTTGAGGCTCCAGGGAGTGGGAAGGTCTGGTGGGGTGGGGGCAGGGACTTCCTTTTGGAGACGGCAGGAGGAAAGGGATGAGGAAGTGTCTGATGGGGGCGGGGGGAGTATAACGACTGGACTGTAAAAAAAAGATTTAATAGTAATATTAACTACAATAAATACTAGCTAGTGTCTGGCCAATGTGCTGCATTCCTGATGTTTCTAAAATGTAGGTCTCTATACTTTGAATAACATAGACTTGTAGTTTTGAGAAGGAGAAAAGATTATTTTTGTTAAACGTGTAAATGATCTTTCCTAAAACATTTACTGAACATAAACAGCAGGGACTGTGTCAGTTGTAAAGACGCATCAATGTTTTCCTAAACAAAACTCTCTGTGCCAATTTTATGAACTTCAGTGTGGTCTGTATCACCTCTTGCATGTCAAGCTTCGTCTGCATAAACCCAGAGTAACTGGCCTATCCTCCTGAGTGTTTTAAATGGTAGCCTTTAAGAATAGAGTTTGATTCTTATAACCTGGATCCCCTGGAACTAAGTAGAATAGAAGGCTCCACGGTAGGAAAAATGTAATTCTGATGTATGGTCCTACTTGAGGCAAGCTGAACACAAGTGGTGCACAGGGAATTGTAAGCCAAACTGTTCCATCTTTAGTTCTCAGTCAGGGCTAATGGAAGGCAAGTGTTGGAGTCCTGGCTAAGAAGCCAGTCCCTAAGGTCTGTGCTATGTGTGTAATGTTATCCATTGCGGTCTCCTAGGAGACATGGAATTGACAAGGCTATAAGAATCAATTTAGAAGGTAACAACAAGCTGATTTGACTCAACTGCAGTACTCTCTGTGAAAATATCATCATGTTACTTGATGTTTGTGTGTGTGTGTGCATGCACACATGAGTGTGCATTTGCAATTTGTTGTCCAATAGGTAGTTAATATTCCTGGAACATCACTGTGCATATTCAATGTCAACAAAACAATTTGAATGCACACATACATACAAAGGATAATAATAATTAATATTCTGAACTGATTTAACAGCCATTCAACTAATTATTGCAGTGAAGGTCAACAGGGGGCTTAGGGGTGTAAGTTTTCATCTAGCATGCATGAGACCTTGATCTGAAACTTCTCAAAACAGAAACCAAAACAAACAAAAACTGAAACAGAGTAAGCAAACAAAGGCTTTTAAGAAGGAAAGAAAATTTCTTCTCTTTACTCTTGTATCCATTGATCTTGGCTTTCTTTTGGGAAAGTTAGTATGCTTCTATTAGATTTTTTTTTCCTGAAAATGGTTTAGATGAAATTAAAAAAAAAATTTTCCAGCACCAGTGTCTTCTATTTCCATTGAAAATTCATTGATGTAAAAGGTAGAAACTTGGGTCTGAGGATCTTGGCCAGTAAAGTACATACCACACAACCATGAGAATCTGAGTTTGGTCTCCCTAGTCCAATATTAGGGGGCGAGGAGAAAGACACCAATTGTGGTATCAGGCTTGTAGTTTTAGTGTTAGAGAGTTGGTAATAGGTAGAGCCCCTTGGGCTCCCTGGCCAACCAGCCCCAACTATTTGGTAACATCTAGCCTAGTGGGAGAACCTGTTTCAAAAAATGTTGTGAGTGATTCCTAAGGAGTAACACCAGGTCATATTCACCACATCTCTCTCTCTCTCTCTCTCTCTCTCTCTCTCTCTCTCTCTCTCTCTCTCTCTCTCACACACACACACACACACACACACACACACACAAACACACATACACACACACACATACACACACACATACACACACACACACACACACACACACACACACACACACACACAAGACAGATGATTATAAGATGTACTTGCTGGGGAAGCACTATGAAGAATCCCATGTTGAAGTGGATCTTACACACTGCTATTTCCAGACTTGTTCATTATGCCCTTTGGGGTGAGGGCAATGGCTAACAGGCAGGCAGTTTGGAGGAAGGTCTTAAGGTATCTCAGATATATGCACCCAGATTGCTTGCCTTTCCTGGTCTTTGGGTATCATTCCAGGAGGAGTCTGGAGTTAGAAGAATCTGTCCCCATCTCTTTAGTCATGTCATGATGGTCGAATCCCTGACCATATAGGAACCACATAGAAGTTGAAAGTACTTACAATGCTGGTGACTGTGGCTGCTAGTTATTATATATGCATCATCTCCTAAGCAGGAACACTCAGTTCATTATCATTACTCTCTTTGCAGTAGATGATAAAGCGGTTTACTAAGGCATTGACAATAAATGTTTCTCCTTGTGATTAATTCAACCTCATACAGCGAGAGGCAGGGCTAAAATAGATAGCACAGGAAATTTGGATTGAATAGGTCTGAAATAAATACTAACCCAATCTTTCAGTGTACACAAGATGTCAGCAAATCAATAAGCATTTCTAAATCTTTTGTTTTCTTTATGTTAAGTGCTGCTTATAGCTTTACAATCAATGTGTGGTGGTGCATGCCCTCAATTCTGGCATTCAGGAGGCAGAGGCAGGCACATTTCTCTCAGTTCCTAGCTGTCATAATTTATATAGAGAATTCAAGGCCAGCCAGGGATATATATAGAGATTTTGTCTCAAAAACACAAACACCAACTAACAGACATAGTTCATTATCAAGGCATTTGGGAGTGTTGACTACGAAATCCTAAGGTAAAGAGTTGGAAACAAATCTGAAATTTTGTTCATGTCATTAACATTTATTGAAGTATCTATAACATTCTGATGATAAAATAATGAACAAAGTTCAAGCTCTGTCCTCAAGAAATGTTAATGTTTGGTTGGTTCTTTCAAACTCCCTGAATTCTTACTGAACAGGGAGCCCATGCTCAGAACCCAGATTAGAATGGTGTACAACAGTGAAGGGTAAAAACAGTGGGGATGTCTTTTCTAGAGACGGGCAGCAGCAATGCTCAATCTAGTGCCAACATGCTTTAAGAGCAGCCAAGTCAAGGTTCAACTGTTCATGCCAATCATCTCTGAAAAAATGCAAAAATAAATTGGTTGGATACAATCTGTTACTACACCCTATCACCTAAATATTTCTGCAGATTTTTTTTCATGTCTTGCACATTGCTTTAGACACAAGAGCTGTAAGAGCCATATGGATGCTGACAGTATTAATGATTATTGTAGATATTAGTTAGCAATATTTTACTTCTTCAATGGGGATGCTTACTTACATGTGGGATAAACCCAGCACATGCCCAGCATCTTCAGGGAACAGTTAACCATTCATTTACTCTGTCGCATTGAGCTTCCAAAATGCTCTCATTGTAAAATACCGTCAATTTACATAGAGAAAATAGAAGTTTACAGTTTATTGATTCTCCAATGTCTCGGATGTATTGGTAATATTCATAATGCACTAGGAAACTACTTAAACTACTGTCTTAAAACTTGTTGGAAAGCATCATTTGTGCTTTTTAAAATCTCTATTTATTCTTCTCTCACACAATACATCCTGATGGCAACTTCCCCTTCCTCCAATCCCTCTCACTTCCCCTGTCCTCTAGATCCACCCTCACTCAGAAGAGCAGGCCTTGCAGGGACATCAACGGAACATACATGGCACTGATACAGTAAGGCCAGGCAGGCACAAACCCATATACTAAGGCTGGGAAAAGCAACCCTGTAGGAGGAAAAGGGTCCCAAAAATAGGCAAAAAGAGCCAGAGATACTCCAGTCCCACTGTCAGGAGTGCTACAAAATACAGCAAGCCAACAATCATTGATGTATATGCAGAGGACCTAGCACAGACCCATGCAGGCTCCTTGATTGCTGCTTCAGCCTCTGTGAGCCTCCATGAGCCCCGCTCAGTTGACTCTGTGGGCTGTGTACTCCTGGCATCCTTTGGCTCCCACAATTCCTCCTCTCCCTCTTCTGGAGAAAGTGTTTGTCAAAGAATAATGGCATTCACCCCACCTCCAACCCAGAATTTTCCAGCGGTTGCTGAGTAGAATTATCAATTGGTCACTGCTTATTTTAGTTTTCTATGTTTGTTGACTGGAATCCATTTTCTGTCTAAATTATTTTCAGACATGGCATTCTATTTGCACAAATCATTTCAGTAGGAGATTGTCCGCCTTTTCTTAGTTATGCCAATATTTGGTGTGAAACCTGTGAAATTGTGAGTAGGTGTTTCTGAATGCCTCGTGAACCAATTTGTGTGGCTAATTTAGCCACATAAACAGGGGACGCGGAAGCTTGTGTGCTGTTAATAGGATCCTACGAGTGTGTGCCCTGTCAATTGTTTGAATAATTCATCTTGTGGGGAGGTAAGGGGCCTGGTGTAATACGGTGTCATTATCAAAACAAGAAGCAAAAAAAGTAAATTCTTGAAGGCTGCTCTCTTCACTGAGAAAAACAAATTATGGGAGACAACTCAAGAGTTCTTTCTTCACAGAGGTAGAGAATTGAAGATACGGTGGAAAGAGCTTCTAGAAATATAGCTTCCTCTAAATTATTGCTTGCAAATTTCTGATATAGTGAAGGGAAGAAAATATATTATTACCAGTGGAGGTTTAGGTCAGACCTCATACTAACTCTACTTGGAGGTCATCCCTCACTTAAGCAGTTTAGACTCTCTGTTCTCCTACAGCCAAACCATATATTTCAGCATTTCAGCTCTTGCCATCTAAGCATGAGTGAGACACTTGAGAAAAAAAGGACAGTTCAAAACTTGGGCCCTAAATGCATGGCACAGATGGCTGCTGATATTCCTGAAGGCCCGTGGGGGGTGAGGGAGTAGCCAGTGGGATATGCTTCTTTTTTCCACTCACTTTGGAATTTCCAAGTGATGCTCTGTTAAATCCCCTAGAGACTGTGTAGTTCAGATCAGCATCTGGGGCATGGGGAATGGGTACCAAAAAAAAAAAAAAAAAAACCCAGAGGTTGTTTTAAAAGCTTATACATCTCACAAGATACTTGCTGGGAGGGAATGTGACCAATAAAACAAATGCATATTAACACCAGCTCACTGAAAGGCATTGGTGGATATACCTTGCAATGTAAATCCTTGCTGAGTTATTAGTTTAATTATAGTTATTCTTTAGATGTGAAAGGCATAATATGGCCTTATCAGAATAGACAAGCCAGCCGGAATGTGGATTAGCATCGTGACTTACTACACCTTAGAAAACACGCGGGATGGAATACTGAACACAAGATACTATGCCGTATAAATGAGGATAGACAAGATTAATATTCTTTTAAATGTCAATAGTTCAGCACATGCCCTAAAGCTCTGCATCGTTGTTCTTGATCAGGCACATCTATGCACTTAACTGTCTACAAGCACCAACTCTTTGATAGGATTACTTTACTAGGATATTTTATAGGATTATTTTACTGCCGTTTAAAATAATATTTGAGTAACTTGAAAAAAATGCATGCACACAAGTCCTGCAGTGGAATTTTAATCCCTTCATTTTTTTATGGTTACAAACAAAGAAATGAAGGCAGGAAAAGAGAAATGACAAAATGCACAAATGTAGAAAGAAATGCTGTTATTTTATGAAAGAAAAGAACCACCAAAGGCTAGCTCGGAAATACAAAACCAGTATGTGGTGTTCATGGCACATAGGCCATGCCTTTAAATATATTCAAGTTGTGAGAATGGTTGTTTTAGTCTTCATACTTAGCTGATCCACATCTGACTGCTACTGTGTTGTAAACAAATTCATTTTGTGGTAGTGTCCTACCCTGGCTTCTGATTTCAGCTATTTGTACTGACTGAACATATACCATCTATTTTATTTGTAGAATCCTGTCATTTTCCTTTTTATTTGTTCAGACATCATCATCGGCATAGGAGAAGATTTGACCCCATCAATTTTCTTTGTATGATTCGATTCTGATGACTGTCTTCTTTAAAGAGTAAATTCTAAGATTTTAATTGCCCCCCTTCTGTCATACCAAAGCTGTCATTTAGACAGAAGCAAAACATTGTGTTTTGAGCACATAAGTGTTCAGTGTGCAAATGACCAATAAAATCTGATATGAGATGACAGTTGTATTTTAATGCAGAAACTTGACACGTCTTCCTGTTATTACTTTAAATGGCAAAAACTATGCTTGATTCTGAGGGCAACCATATGCAGGTTGCTCACTTCAGTATTATAAGATCTCGAGGATTTAGTTAAAAACTTTAACTCTCAGTATGACATATCTTCACGTATATGTTATGACAGCAAGTGCCATAACAAGTTTTAATGTGACAACTTCTCCTTCAGTGTTGTTTCCTTTAAAGACATTCAGATGTTTCTTCTTCCAGAGGCCTGAAGGCTAAGCCAGGGGTTAGTTTGTACTTGTTGAGGCCACATCCACCAAACTCTAATACTTCCCCCTGCATGAGAACAAAGAAATGACAGTTCTTGGGCTTCACAAGCAGGAGGTTGTCTGGGGCTCTCTGAAAACACACAAAGCTTAGTTTTTTAATAATTGGAAATCAGGATATAGGGGGGTGAGGTTTCTAGGCTCCCACTTCTCACAGGTTGAGCTTTAAGACTCTGAAGGACATCTCTCTAAGACACCATCTATGCCTGATTGTGACTGTGCTTCTTCTTGCTTCTCTTGCTTGCATTTGTGGAGGACCTGCTATGGTTCGTTGGATGCAGGCCCTTTTCAGAACATCTCATTTTGACGCTATCTTGATTCTTCTTTGAAAAATGAGCTAGGTTTGAAATCTGTCAATATTCTTCTAGCTTGAGCTGCCAATCTGGGTTTTATTTTATGGCTCATCAGTAACTAGGAAGAGTAAATGTGCTTTTAACATTACACATTTTATGTACTGTTACTGCTTCAATGTGAAATCTCCTCCATAGGCTCGTATGCTTGAATACTTAGTCCCCAGCTGGTAGCACTATTTGTGAAGGCTCTGGACCCTTTAGGAGGTATGGTCTTATTGGTGAAGATGGGTTATTGGGAGTGGAACTTGAGGAGTTTTTGTGTGTGTGTGTGTGTGTGTGTGTGTGTGTGTGTGTGTGTGTGTGACAGTTTTAGATATGTATATAATGAAGTTTTAACTATTTTCATTCTTTATTCCCTCCACCTCCCTTCCTATCCTGGTGAAACACTTTCTTTCCAAGTCACTCTCTTACCTTCTAGTCTTCTCTTTGTGCATGACTGACAGCTGGGTTCTGTTTTCTGTTCATTCTCTGTTCCCAGAACATGAGCACCTGCCTGCATGTGCTCCCATTTTCATGGAATGTATCCTTTGGATCTATCTATCTATCTATCTATCTATCTATCTATCTATCTATCTATCTATCATCTATCTAGTCATCTTTCTGAATTAAAAGAATTTTGTTTACACTATGATGGAGGTGGAGAAACGTCAAGGCTCGTAGTCAATAGCTGGAGACCTCAGAGAACTAGTAACGTGCAGTATTTTCCAAGGATAGAAGATCTCCAAGGCCCTGCTCTAACTGTCCTAGCCCAAGTGTTCAGCAGCCCTTTTGCTCTATTCAGATTTTCACCCCAACAGTAACATCTAGACAGATGTCTGGTACCTAACAGTTCTAGTCAAGTAGACAAAAAAAATTGTGGATCCAAAGGCATTAAAAAATTATTCATAATATAAAAGACGTTTTTTGTAATGTTCTCTGTTAGGTGGTGTTGCAAGTCTCTACCTGTTTAATCTGTTACTTCTGACAGCAAATACTAGTTAGCTGAGGAGAGTGTCACTGCTATGAGGTGATCACTTCACATTCATGCAGATGAGGGGACAAGAGGTCTATGGTTTGCTGACGCTCATGCAGTTGATGAGTATCTGAACTGTGATGCAAACCGCAGTAAGTAACTCAGTATAAGTTCTTAATAGCTGCACTATTACTTGGGGAAGGGCAAGCATAGACAGAAGATAAGGAATGTGGAGAGAGATTCATTTCTTATATGTAACTTTTAATTTTAAAAGGATTTCCTTATGTGGTATGTGCACCTACTGTGTGCAGTGTCTGTAGAGGCCAGAAGAGTCTGTCAGAGTCCCCGGAAATGGAGTTACAGAGGATTGTGAGCCACCATGTGGGAACTGAACTTGAATCTTCTATAAGAGCACCAAGTGCTCTTAACCACTGAACCATCTCTCCAGCCCTTGGAAGGTGTATTTTTATTAATATGTATTCACTGTACAAAATTATTATTTATGGCAATTGTATATCTTAATCTCTATATATCTATCACATACTTCATTACTTGTCAAATTAAATAAAAAACCCCAAATAATACTGAGAACTCTTTTTGCATAGTATCAATCATAGGTTGGGAATTACGCTAAATATTTTGCAAGCAGTATCTAATTTAATTTTCAAAATAGTACTAGAAATTAGAAACCTTCATATTCAGTTTACAGATAAGAAAACTGAGTCTGGCTGAAATATCCATTGTTGGGTTTTCAACACTTTGATCAATCTTTCTGATGACATAAAAATTTGATTGCCTTCCTTATTCTATAATGTTTTGCTAAAGGAAAAATTTACACACTCTGAAAGTGGTAGCTAACTTAAGGCACAACCAGAAAAACCTGTCTGTAATTGTGCAGTACTTACCTTCGTCTGAAGAGGGCACCACATCTCCTCTAGCGCCTATGCATAGCCAGTAATCATCAGGAAAGCATAGTGGAGCTCTTTTCCTCATAGAGACTCAGACTCATCTATCTCCCTTAGTCCTATTACCAAGAGCTTCTAAATTTAATAACACAAACGCTCATCTACAAGTAAGAGAAATAAACACTTATCTTGCCACAGGGGGAAGCTGTACCACGTAATAGAGCTTGGAAAAAGTGGCTTTAACAGGAATGGTCACTGCCTGAGGTGGCTTGGAGAGCTCCAGGTCTTTTCTTGAATCTACTGTTGGGTGTTTAAAGGCTGGGCTGCTAATACTGCTTACAATCATCCCTTCAGCAGCGTCTCACTTAGGCTTTGAAAGAAGGGGACAAAACAAAATCAATGTTCAAATGTCAGAGGAAAAGGTTCCCTGTTAAATTCTCTTCTCCATTCACCCGTCCGAAACCAAACCTGCCCTTTACCACACACACTGGAGGATTCAGCGGGCGGAACAGGAGACTCCAGTCATTTCCCAATCCAAGTTCCTTTTATGAGAAAACGCAGGCAAATTTCTGAGTCGACTTTGTTCAGGCAAGTCTCCTTGAGGCAAGGTCATCCTAATTGTCACCCACGTTTTTCTGTCGTCTTGTCAGATGAATCCGTGAAATTCACAGATTAACCCAAGTCCCTCACTCAGCCATTCTAAATGCCAAATGTTCAAGTGTAACAAAAAATTACACATCTGGTAATTCTGCATGTTATTTATAGCCTTTCTGATAGAGGCATAATTGATTCAGAAATGTAATTTACAGCTTGGCATCTCCGTTTCAAAGCCTCAATTCCATGACATCCACTGAGAGTAATCTCAACATTTGTTGGGAAGCAGAGATAATAATTGGGGGGAAGGTTTGCGTGATAGCCTCATGCCTCTGCATAAAGTTTTCCGAGAGCCTTGTCTTTCATTTGCAGAGTGGGCCATATTCGCGCCAGTCACACACTTTTAATTCCACCGGTGATTTATGGAGACATAAATGGAGTGTAAAGTTGATCAACAAACCGTAGAGTGGCGGCAGCCACCGAGGCAAGTTTCTTTTGCCCTCTACTTTTAATTGCAGCCCTCCTAAGAATGCACACTCTAATTTAACTAGGTAATTGTTCTGTTTCAAAGGGAACGTTTGTTACTTAATGTCAGTTTGAAAACTATTCAAGAATGTTGAAAATTTAGCTTTATCCAGGGGTAGTGACAAAAGTGGGTTGTCCCCTTTTCATAATTTCATTCCTCCATTGTTTTAGAGCATAAAACTTACGCCTTTTGTTATTTAAACTGCTGTTTATGTCTTGTGCACATTTTGAGAAAAATAAGCTTGTGTGTGTGTGTGTGTGTGTGTGTGTGTGTGTGTGTGTGTGAGTCAGGGCTAATTTCTTCTAGCTAGTGTGGTCCTGTATGAGTTTTATTGAAATAATTTTAGATACACTCACCTTTATATCCAAATATTGCAATTATCCCAATTCTGACCCCACATATTGAATCTTTGTGAAGTAAGTGTACTTAAGTTCTGAGGGTAATCCTTTTTGTGTTGTCTCTTTATCTTTAGCGCTGGCCCACTCAAGTTCATGGCAGGGTTGTTAAGTGGAATCCATGACCTAAGGAGCTATTCTAGGGAATCTCAATAGCCCCCTCATTAGTCCTGAAGTCCTACTTTCTGGATTTGCCCTTGGTTCACTGGCTTTCAGTCTTACTGGTGTCTGAATAGCATTGCTGCCCCCAGCTTCAAATATTAGCTCTGTCCTGAGAATGTAGGCATGATGGGACATGTCTGCTCATTGTTATTTATCTCTTTGCATATAGGGGCTGGTCAAGATGGAGTTAGAATTCACTGTCACACTTTAACTCCTCTATTACTATTATTATTAATAATAATATTATTTTACTTTAATTCATTCCAGGAAACCAGAAATGTACTCCATGGTGTAATATGCACACATAAATTTCATTAACATATTTACATATTTTTCATTTAGTGTTTCTGCCTTCTATGCATTTATTTATACAAACTTTTGAGATTTTATTGCCAATATAGTTTAGAGCTGCCATTTTCATTCATCATCCTATCATTGTATGCTCTTACCTATAAAAAAATTCAAAGCCTTTTCATGTTGAAAGGGAAAAACTATGTTCTACACTATATAAATGTGCCAAGCCCTTACTTTTTAATTTTTCTATATATTTTGATTAGTTATCATTGCTTGAGCAATTGAGTGTTGTAGAATCCTCTAATATTCATTAATTTTCATTGAGGACTTGTTATGCACAAACTCTGTTTGATGCAAACTAAGCAAACACAATGGCTGAAATTGATTTAGAAGGGAAGAAACCATCGCTTCTCGGCCTTTTGGCTAAGATCAAGTGTAGAAGGGAAGAAACCTAGAAGGGAATAGGAAGAGAAGTGCTCATATGACCACCTGGCAGCTAGGTATGGGAGTCCAAAGTTGGAATTCCTAGGACTTCCAACTAGAGGAAGGCTATGGCAGGCTATGGGAGGCTGAGGCAAGATGGCAGAGACTTCAGAGGTAGCTTGAACTGTATAGTTAGAGGCTTTCTCGAAATAAATAAATAAATAAATAACTCAAGTAGTGCATACAATGACCAATGGGATATATATATATATATATGAAGGAAATGTCTGAAAAACTGACCCGTCCAGCAGGTCCAGTTATTCGAGGGTCTCGAGGGGACCTGCTCCTAATAACCAAATGGGGGGGTAGAGAGAGACGAGGGCCTTGTGCGAATAATGACACGGAAACTGTTCTGGAATGCATCAAAGCCCCAAATGTATTAGCCAGGCCCCAAGGTTTTTATGCACAAGCAAAAGGGGAAGTGCCTTTCAGCAGGAGGAAATGCACCTCAGCAGGAGGGATGGGGCAGCAGAAATTTTTCTTTTGGCAACTACAAGGGGAAGCAGGAACTTGGTGGTATCAGGGTACATCTTGAGGTCAGGACATCCGCGCTGACTTTCTCGGAGCGGTGCGTCCGGTGGCCCGCTTTTGACCCCCTTTTTTTCTCAGGGGGAGAGGCCCAATTCAGAGATCAGGACAATAGTGTTGCCTTAATAGCTCCCAACAAAAAACAACAAGTGCGATTTAATACATCAGACTCACTGACCATGAAAAGTATAAGTTGATGGAAAGGAAGCATTGTCCAGGTCTTGACAGGACCCTTCAAACATTTTCATGAGTCTCCCCATCCTCATAGACAGCAGAAGTCCTTAAGTTGGCTTAAGCAACGAGCAACGTACTGAGGAGGCACTGGGTGAAGATCCTGGAGCTTATATTAATTGGGAGCAAAGTAAACAGGGAGGGAGGCTACTTAGGAAATTATGCCCATAGTGAAAATGTAGGGGTGGCTGATGGACCTAGAGAGTAGAACAATTAGAATGGGGACAGGCATGATAGTCTCACTCAGCAAGTGTAGAAGAGACAGATAAGGATGCTTATTGGTTAAATTGTGGGTCTATTTGCCTAGAGCTGCAACAAGGAGAAGTCAGCGTCACAGTTTAAAAGCCATGAGTTTTCCCTTTTTTTCTGGAGAACAGTCTACTAAGTGAAGTTTAAAAGAAGTCTGAGGGACAACAGAGTAAAGGTCTGGGAGCGAGAACTCTTATCTATTCTGATCATTTTATCAGGAGAGAATTTCAGGAGTGAAATTATTCATCAGAGGTTATTGGTGCATTTGCCGCGGTAGTGTCCAGAGTAGGTGTGTTGACACAATAATTTGGCTTATATAGTCCAATAATCTTTGGACTAGCCTGTCACTGTGTTGTGCTTTTGGACCTTGCATGTCCTTGGTCCAAGGCTTTCCCTCCGTTCTACTGCAGCTAGCCAAGCCAGCCTAGCATGTCTTCCGGAGAGCTGACTTAGATCTTGCCTCCTTTTTGAGTCCTCAAGAGATGCATGGCATCTTCAAAGTGTTGCCTTAACATTCCAAGTGGCAGCTGGACTATACCACAATAAATATACACAATGGAAGGAAGACCTTTTCCAATACCTGACTCCTCCTCAAACTGTAGACTCAGCTGTGCTTTCTAAATGTTTTAATTAATGCCTCTCAAAGGAAGGTTTTACTAAAGCAAATGAGAGACACCTTGATACAGATCCACTTACGTGCTGAGGCTTATGAATAGAGGGCTCTGATGCTCCCCAAAGTCCTTAATTATCCTCTCTCTGTTCTAGTGCCACTGCCTTTCCTCACTCTTCTATGCTGTGACGCCATTTCCAAAAAAAAGGAGGCAAGCCATTTATTAGGCACAGAGACCAATGAGTGTTAGGGAATTGGCTTTACATTAAGATACCTTTGAGACCTTAGAAATATTTATATTTTTATGGTTAGGTAGTTTATTGATTACTTGAAAAGATAGAGTGGAAAAATAGGATAGATTGCCTTGTTTTAAATAAGAGATCCTATTACATACTTAGTATCTAGTAGTTGCCCAGGCGTTAGGCTACACATGTTACATATAAGTCATATTTGATAAGCCGTAAGCCTATAGTACACATACCTTCAATGTCTTCATTTTGTAGATGAGAGAAAATGGGCATGAAGGTTAGAACCCTCGTCCAAGGCTATCCTGGAAAGAAGCAGGGAAAGCCCATGTTCAGACACAAGCAGTCTGATTGAAGAAGAGTGAACCAAAGATTGTCCATGACTCTGCCTGAGATAGTTCAAGGGTGTCTAAGACAAAAACCATCCTTTGTTCTCACCTCGGAACTCATAATAACAGTCTCCCGGAGAAGGCAGGCCGGAGTGTGGTTAACAACTGTCAGACTGTGTAGAAGGCAAGGCAAAAAATTTCTAAATGTCTCGTAAAACAGCCTTCAGAAGGTATCAGCCTCCTCGTGTGATTTCTTGCAAGGAAAAAAGCACATTGACCTTCTACTTTTATCTATTCTTATCCTTAATTAGCAAATATTTGTCTTCTGTGAGCAGGAATGGAACAGTCGCCGGAGTTTAAACAAGTCATAATCCTCACAATAAGAAAACAGTAATTTCTTTTTTAGGGTTGCACATGAGGTTTCACTATGTGATTGGTTCTTAAGGTCTTGACCTCGTCCATAGATAGCCACTGATTTCACAGTGGACCTAGTTTTAAAGCAAAAGGCCAAATGCTTTCCTTTGATTAGTAAAGAGGCGCTTCGGGTAGAGTCAATATCAACTCTGCATGTGGCCAGACTGTGGAGCAGGCCATAGACAACCTTCTTCCTGCACCACTGAATGTCTCACAACCTAGTTTTCCATCTGCTTCGTATCACTTGCTGACCTTCAAAAAGTTAGTCATTTTTCACATTCATATACATATATATTTAAAAACTCTCAATCAGCACTTTTAATAGTTCATCTCTAGTGGCCATTTCTGTCTCCCATAGAACAAGCTGGCATTAATCTCTTGATGCTTAAAAATACTGATTAATTTTCCAGCAATATTTCAATATTCATCAGTAATGAATTTTTATAAGTGCTGATCTTTGAGTCTCTCTCTCTTTTTTTTGACATCTAGGACAAACCCCAGTTGACCTTCTATGTCTGCGTGTGGAAGATTCTATTTGGCATTTAAGGACTTCTAAGGTCAAACGAAGGAAGTTACTCACTGGTTGACACACTATCCTGTCAATAGTTGACACAAGTTGCTATGATCACTTACTGACCACAGGACTCAAATCCAGGAGTTCTAGTGAATACCCAACAAAAGGCTCCCTTTCGGCATGGAGTGCCCTTCTCACTGTACTGGGGACCATGTGCTTTCTGCACAACTTTTTGATCTGTGACTCTTCTTACCTAGAAGTGCACAGCGAGATAGTTTGTCAAAATGGCTGTGCAATGTACATTAGTGGTGACCCAAGGCGGTGAAAATTTTGCAAGTGGGGTTTCTTTATGCTGGACTCCAGGCTAAAGATTAAAATTCCAAGCGTAGTATCAAGTTCTTCAACCTGAAGAAAGAGTGTATGTCTACGAAGGCCAGTGCTACCCTTGTTTTTTATCCAGATAGACGTGTCTAAGACAGGGAGACCACTAGAGAATGAGACTGGTTAAACTGGCATGCCTGTTTTCTTCTCTTGTGAGCCTACAGTGGTAAGCTGAACTCATGACAATTGTATTCTATTCATAGACATTCACACTGGAATTTATGGAATTTACCATTCATAATAGTAATAAGAAAAAGAAGAAAACTTTAAAGGCAAAAAATTCAGCCATCTAAGTAACTCAGTCAAATCATTTATCTCTGTGTGAAATAATTCCACTTGCCTACCTATACTCAGTCCTAATTTCTTCATTCTTTCATTTCTGCATTCTTCTATTTATTAAATATGTAGAACTTACTTTGTAAAAAATCTTGCGCTAAGAATTTTGCAAAAAAAAAAAAAAAAAAAAAAAAAGCTCAACACCGTTCCTGTTTTTTATCCGGGTTATACTTGCGTTTGGAAAGCTCAGGTCACTAAATGTCCTTACAGATATAGGTGCTTATATGATGTGGTTATAGCCAATTAGATTAGGCTTTGGGTAGACCTTCCAGAAATCATTTTGTGCTGGTGAGAATAAGGGACAGACCTGGCTGGTGTGCAGCCTTTCTGTTTAGAAGAGTTCTTCTAAACTCTTGTTTTCCCATTTAGAACACATTTATAAAGGCCAGGGGTCCAGCAGACAATGTGAAGGGCAGGCTATAGACTGGGGCTGGTGTCTTCAGACTCTCTATTTCTGATGGCAGCACTGACCCTCAGCACTGGCATCTCCTCCCAGCCTAGACTGCCCCTTGCATGGGAAACTGTTCTACTTGCTCAGGCCATGGGCAGGCTTTCTGATTTTGCACCTGACATCTGTAACTGCTGACCACTCTCTCGGCTTCCGTTTGTAGATCTATAAAATGAGGGCAGTGTTCTTGGAATGTGAATATTGTTAAGATTGGACAGCATAGAGCACGCAAAGCATAAAGGACAAAGCAGAGCTCAGTAATCCCTATTTCTTCTAGGCTTGTGGAAATGAACCTGTTTCAAGGCACACACACAGACACACACATACACACACATAGACATAGACACACACATGCAGACACACAGATAATACAGAAAGATACACACACAGACACACACATACACATAGACACACACACAGACACATGCAGACACACACAGACACATACAGACAGACACACACAGACAGGCACACATGCAGACACACTTGTAGACACACAGACACACACAGAGATACACATGCAGACACACACAGACAGGTATATACAGACACACAGACAGACACACAGACACATAGACACACACAGAGACACACAGACACACACAGACACACAGACACACACACACACACAGACACACACACACACACACTAGCCATTAGACAACCTTCATTGTTTATACTTTAACCGCCTTCTTCTATTTTGGAGGTGGGTATGTTGGCTCTGTGGCCATTGCCATGAGGCTTCATCAGCCCACTCAATATGTACGCTGTACCCAATTCATCTCCTAAAAATTCCTTGTACTCAGTGACAGCCTAGGGATAAGAGATATGTTGAAGTGGAACTGGAAATGAGTCACTGCTCTGGTATTCTTCAATGGCATAGCAGTCTGCTTTTAGTCCCTTCTGTAGTCTACGAATCACATGACTATTGGCAAATTGCTTAAACTTTGAACTTTTGTTTCCCACCTGAAAACAATGAAGAGAGAGTTAATTTCTCAGGCTTCTTGCAAATGTCCCATAATTCAAAGCCTTTGGAAGGATGAGTCCTGGCCTCAAAAGGCTTCCACAAGCAGCCCTCTTCCTTGCCTACTCTCAAGTCTTTATTTTTATTTCTCTCAGACAACTGCTAGGCTCCTTTGTTCCTGGCAATGTTTTAGGATGGGATCCCAAGCACTAGTTTCAAACACAGCTCTCAAGTGGCCAGAGAAGAAAAGATGGAGCTCTAGCATAATAAAGCTGAGATATGACTTTAGCATCTTTCCCCAAAGGATTTGCCCTAAGGGATGCTGCACCCTGGGGAAGATGGCTTTCATTTGTTAATGAGATTTCAAGGAAGGCAGTTCTTTTTGATGCAGAATCCTAATGCACACTCTACACAGATTGAAGCTTAGAAAACAAAATAGAAATCCAGGAAGCAAAACTCTGAAACATTCTCCTTCCAAGCCACTCCTTATTCACTTAAATAAAATGGAGCTCTGCTTTGTCTGAAATAACCAGGACAGCAGAACTCTTCCAATGGGCTAACCCAAACAGATATTGGAGAGTGGTATAAGCATTTGAACTGTTTTTATGTGCTGTGGTTGGTGGGTCATGGAGTGAAAGGCAGAAAAGATTGGAATCATGTCAAAATGGTGAAGTTTCTGAATTGCAAAGGATTGTGTCTGTCTGGTCCATTGCTGAAGTTTTGAGGAGCAACACATAGCACCTGTGTTACCTCAAAGACAGTGGCCTCTTGATTTCTAAAATGCTCAGAGGTGGAGAGACGTGCAGAACTAGACTATATGGATAAACTGCTCCTAAAGAAAGTGAGCTCTTGCATAGGAGCAGGTGTGAAGGCTGCGCTCATCTTGGGCGTTTACAGCATTTATTTATGTATCTATTTAGCCACAGCCAATGCATTCTCAGAAGCTGGAACCCTCTCTAGATTGACACATTGGTGGCCATTTTGCACTAGGCAACATTACCTCCTTGGAAAGAGGAGCCTGGGCTAGAGATGCGACACCTGAGTCAGAGCATAAGCAGTACTCTAGGAGGTCCTATCTCTTCCTAAACAGGCCTGCTCCTGAGAGCTATGGAAGAACAGGGGTCGTTCTAATGGTCACTACTGTCCTCTTCTTGCATGACACAGACCTACATTTCCATAGATGTTTAAGAAACAAGCCCCCCACTGTATGTGACTCTGTGTGTATTTTTGTGTGTGTGTCTCTGTGCATATGTGTCTGTGAATATCTCTCTCTCTCTCTCTCCCCCCACGCCTCCTGTGTATTTCTTCTTGAGAACAATTCCCACTTTAGCTCTTGGCACTGCAGTTGGTTCTGGGGTTCATGCTGACACTCATCACTTCCTCCATTAGCCAGTCTAAGGTCCTTCCACCCTCAGTTTTGCCTTGGCAGGCCTGGATTTGTCCTTTGATCTTATGCCAGGGCCTTCATACTTAAGTTGGTTGAGAATTTTTTGAGAATCACACTCTTCACAGCGATGGTTGGGACCCAAAGACACAACAGAACTCTACATGAGCTCTGCATGTCTCTCCCTGTCCGAGCAGCTCCACTCCTCTTGCTGACCAGGGTACATTGCCTATGCAAGCATGGAAGTTAATTCATCAACCTGCTTGTACCTGGCCACTGGAATCCAAACAGTTCTGGAGGCAGCTGTGTCTTGAAGTTGTATGGAAAACGATTGGCGATGTCTGCACATAGAGTGTATCCTCTTGGGACTAAGATCTCCAAGGTCACACAGCTAAGAATTAAAAATAAAACAAATAAAAGTCCCCTGTGGATAACTGGGAGTGGGGATATGCTGACTTCTTCCTTTACTCTTTGGTCCTTAAGCTCAGATGTCTTTCTTCCTGGGGAGATAGCATTGAAGTTGCTTCTGACTTGCTAAGTACATTTTGTTCAGAACAACACTCTACTCTGTGTCTTGCAAGCAAGAAACAGGTGCAATGGTAGAATCTCATCCAGTGTTTTGTGATTGGGAAGCCTCTTTTGGTATAGTGTTTTGGATCCCATAGTTGTGGGTTCCCTGGCATTCTCTGTTTGCTGTATAGTGGATGCACTGGTTGCTCTACTGTGTGGGATTTCTGGCTAGTGGCCCAGGAATTTGGTAAGTGCTCAATGGTGATGCAAAAGTACACCTCAAGTGTATATTATAGGATGCAAATAAATTTGAACAGAGTAATCTCAGTCTTAGTTTTTGAGCCTACATGGTTCTAGCTCCTTAGGGATGTATTTTCTTTAAGATGTGGGCTTTCCTATTTGTTTTCTCAATACCAATTCAATGGCAAGGAGAAGAAGTCTAAGGTACATTACCTTATCAAATAAGAGTCAGCCTTACTATCTCTTTACTTGCTTGGTCCCCCATGCCCCGCTCCACCCTGCACACACATAAATTGGCTTTTATTGACAAGGGAACTGAATTTGAGACTACGATCAGGTCATGAGATGCTATGGGTTAGATATGGTTTATGTTACCAGAGTGGGTCATCTTTCTTAAGTCTGGTTCTCAGTGGGAATATGGAGGTGATATGGAGCCTTTAAGAGTCCTATTTGGCAAATTGTATCTTATATCTTGGGTATCCTAGGTTTGGGGCTAATATCCACTTATCAGTGAGTACATATTGTGTGAGTTCCTTTGTGAATGTGTTACCTCACTCAGGATGATGCCCTCCAGGTCCATCCATTTGGCTAGGAATTTCATAAATTCATTCTTTTTAATAGCTGAGTAGTACTCCATTGTGTAGATGTACCACATTTTCTGTATCCATTCCTCTGTTGAGGGGCATCTGGGTTCTTTCCAGCTTCTGGCTATTATAAATAAGGCTGCTATGAACATAGTGGAGCATGTGTCCTTCTTACCTGTTGGGGCATCTTCTGGATATATGCCCAGGAGAGGTATTGCTGGATCCTCCGGTAGTACTATGTCCAATTTTCTTTATAAGATACAATTTGCTAAACACATGAAACTCAAGAAGAATGAAGACTGAAGTGTGGACACTATGCCCCTCCTTAGAATTGGGAACAAAACACCCATGGAAGGAGTTACAAAGACAAAGTTTGGAGCTGAGATGAAAGGATGGACCATGTAGAGACTGCCATATCCAGGGATCCACCTCATAATCAGCATCCAAACGCTGACACCATTGCATATACTAGCAAGATTTTATTGAAAGGACCCAGATGTAGCTGTCTCTTGTGAGACTATGCCGGGGCATAGAAAACACAGAAGTGGATGCTCACAGTCAGCTAATGGATGGATCACAGGGCTCCCAATGGAGGAGCTAGAGAAAGTACCCAAGGAGCTAAAGGGATCTGCAACCCTATAGGTGGAACAACATTATGAACTAACCAGTACCCCGGAGCTCTTGACTCTAGCTGCATATGTATCAAAAGATGGCCTAGTCGGCCATCACTGGAAAGAAGGCCCATTGGACATGCAAACTTTATATGCCCCAGTACAGGGGAACGCCAGGGCCAAAAAGGGGGAGTGGGTGGGTAGGGGAGTGGGGGTGGGTGGGTATGGGGGACTTTTGGTATAGCATTGGAAATGTAAATGAGCTAAATACCTAATAAAAAATGGAAAATAAAAAGAAAAAAAAGAAAAAAAAAGAGTCCTATTTGGACATATTTAGGCCATTTAAAGCAAGATCCTTGGAAGGAATTGATGTAGCTCTTGTTGGATTTTGGGATAACAGTTATCCCAAGGAGGAATGGTTATAAAAGCTTGGGTATAGCTCATTTCTTACTTTAGCTTCCCGTTTCACCATGTGATTATTTCCCATGGCCTCAGTTTCCATCTTTGGGATGGTGTGATGCCATTCACTGGCTTTTTTTCTAGAGATCCAAGGAGCCAGGATTTTCAGTTTCGCACTTTCAGCTTCTAAAATTGTGATTTCAATGAAACTCTTTTCTTCATAAGTACCCAACCTCAGATATTTTATTATAGTCACAGAAGATTGACCGAACGTGGTAGCTTCATTACATGTTAAGAAGACATGTAGAGTTACTTAAGATTTGGCATTCCAACAACACTATAACCTCACTTTGTGCTTTGGAATTTTGTTGCAAAGGGAGGATTAAAGATTTACCTTTATTTTCTTGTAGAGAAAATGTATTTTCCTCTTCATCATAACTGTGAAGAATTTTGATATACTGCTTTAAGAGCACTGGGAAACTGGCTACTAAAATAAGTCTACGAAATCCACATGAATCATAGGAAATATTAAGATAGCTTTATATGGAAATAAATGCACAGTTTGGCCAGAGTTCAGCAGGTTTTATCATCTGTTTCAATCTGACGAACTAAATCTGAAAAGATCCTCTCTTCTTCCACTCCCATTTTTTTCCTCAACAATTTTGCGATATGAAATGAAGCCTTGAGTTTTGTTTTGATTTAGGTCTAATTGGAACCATGCATTCCCTGAATCTAATTTCAGTTAGAACTAATTACAGGGGAAAAGGTCATAGCTGTGCTGAGAGTATTACTCTGTTCAAAATGTATTGGTATCCTATAATATTAAGTCCGCTCTATAGAGTTATAAATGAAGAAAGAATAAATCACCTAAACACTTCCGCATCCTCCTTTTGTTTAAACCAGTAGGGAAAAAATCACGCATAGTTATTGACAAGAAAACCTCCCTTAGGTATGAATAAATATCAGCTTTCCAGTTGATTTGTATCCATTTCCTGATGGCAATTTGGGAATTGCCAGGTGAGAGACACATTTTGTACCTATTGAGCTTGAAATGTTGATACAATTGCATCTCTACTGGTGTGCCATCCTTACCTATAGAAAATGCTCTCTTAGAACAGTCTGGAAATTTGCAGAGGAAGAAAATGACAAACATGATTAATTTGTTTTTCTGAAAAAGAACCAAAGAATCATTTATCCCAACATAGTAAGTCTTTGACATCTAAATAGTTACACGGTAGCTAAACAAGAGTTCTTCAGGCGCAGGTGGCTTAAATTTCCATATCTGACTTATGGCAGACATTTATTAATGTGTGTGTTTATTGTTCAGCCCTTATCTCTATCTGCCAAATCAATGGCTATTTCTTTTCTCTTGTGTTTTATATGAGTCCAAGTCAATTAGAGACATAGTTCTGAGGTCAGATACATGAGTTCATGGCCCACAGGTGGCAGGGGCATATTCTATAGTCTCTGTAGAATTTTGTCTCACCTATTTTCATCTCTCAGTG
The DNA here is from genome assembly GCF_000001635.26 of Mus musculus. Taxonomy (NCBI): domain Eukaryota; kingdom Metazoa; phylum Chordata; class Mammalia; order Rodentia; family Muridae; genus Mus; species Mus musculus. The sequence goes on from NC_000074.6 coordinate 96,243,518, forward strand.
GCCATACAGACATTTGTGTGGTGAATAAGTGAAGTATGAATGTTCGACAGTGTGTCTCAGTTTCTCCATGGTGGTGGGGAAACTGACTGTGTGGGGAAAAAGACCAGCAAGCACGAGTTCTTCACCCTAACTACTCTGTATAACCCTTGGTGAGAATATCTGACTTTGGGTCTTTGATGAAAGCTATGTAATAAGAGACTACTTACTCATCAGACAGTGCTGAGATATTGGCATCTTTGGCTGTGAAATACTGAATGCCAGTGGAGGGAAAATACCAGTAACCTCCAGCAACCTACCAGAGTTGGGAACTCTTTGTCCTCTGATGCCAATAATATAATACTTGGCTTTAGGAAAGGACCTTAATACTAGAAGCCATATGCAGACTCAGGTCTATTTATTAAAAAAAATCATTACTGTAAGCCAAGTGTAAATGATAAAATATTTTTCTTTAAACTAACAGTTCCTTGCATTAAAATATGTGTACAAACTAGATTTCAGACTTTCAAGCACCCAGATAGTAAACACTAAAATATATGCACAATCAGAGTCAAATATTTGTATGCATCCATACGAGATTATTGCCTAAGAGGCCCTCTTGCCTTATATGCTTATTTACATATTTATTTGCTTAAACCTTTCTGTCTATAGCTCAACATTTTAGGTTCAAGGGAGGGAGATGGGATGGGGGAGGGAGGGACAAGGGGAGAGAGAGAGAGAGAGAGAGAGAGAGAGAGAGAGAGAGAGAGAGAGAGAAATGACTAATGTACCTAAGGTCTCAACCAAGCTTACTGTTTACATGGAAAACATTAAACATCAGTTAGTGGAACAAGCCCATTTTAATTTTTTAGATTCTAATGCTCTCGGTCCTATATAGAGAGCACCTTGAACTCAAAGCAGTCAGATGTAGACTTCGTGCTCTCAGGAGCAATCACAGCCCCCCTGTAAGTCAGTGACTTGCAGATTGCCCTGCAAGGTCTCCTTGATTCTTCAGGTCCATACAGAACTGTAAATTACAGCTGTGCGTGTCATTTCAAATGAGCTAATTGCTATCTCCGGGTAACAACGAAGCCGTTAATCAAGGTAACTAAACACGGCTGTAGTAATTTCACCAGAGAGGGGGGAAAGCTTGTAAAAGACTCATACTCCACCAGGGTCCTATAACCTCCTCTTCCTCTCCCACTCAACACACTGACATTTTATAATGCTAATATGAGTAAGGAATAATCACAATACTTAGCATTTCTATAGCTCTTAACAAGCATTCGATAATTAATCCTCATGCCACCTTCAGAAGGCAAGCGGTCGCGTCTATTGTTATCCCACCCTCCAAAGCCTGGAACTGGAAAAATGTTAAGAGATTCTCAGAAAGGTTAAGAGCCTTGTCAAAGGTCACAAGACAAGCTAGTAATAGAAGTTAAACTCCAGCTGAGACATCATGGCACGCAGATATGTGGCCTCTCAGAGGCTTGACAGCTCTTTAGTGTCATGAGGCCACCTGGGCTGTAGAAAGCCTGGGAAGGCTGGGGAGAAAACATAGTGCAGTGGCCAGAAACAGATGCTTTGTGCCCATCAGTAGCTATGGAAGAAAGAAGCAGCTTGAGCCTCCAGTTTCTCAGTACTCCCTCTTTGCCCCACACAGCAGACACCTTATTTTTTACATAGTTGAGTGAAATATGCAAAGCTTAAAAAAAATGGCTCCAGATTTAAAAGGGCACTGTTCTTTTTCCAAGTAGTGTCAGGCCACTGGGATTCCCCACTGAGATAGAATAAGGAGAGGGTAACAAGGTTCTCCTTTAGAGATCTGAGAAGACTCAAGGGGAATGAGAATTAGTGGCTCACTTTTCCTACTACACATGCACACACACACACACACACACACACACACACACACTGGACACACATACACACACACAGGGCACACACACACACACACACACACACACACACACACATGCTCATGCATACATGCATCCATGCAGACATGCTCATACATGCACACATACACACACACACACACACACACACACACTGGACACACACACACACACACATACACACACACACACACACAGGGCACACACACACACACACACACACACATGCTCATGCATGCATGCATCCATGCAGACATGCTCATACATGCACACATACATACACACACACACACACACACACACACACACACACACGTCCCCAAACCCACAAAGACCAAAACCATCAAATGAACCAACAAAAGTACTCTAATGCTTGCTTATTCAATTGTGTGGAAAGTACATTGACTTAAATAGCTGATACCCTTTACTACAATCACCAATTCATGAGAACTTGGAACATGTCAGACACAGTAAAGTAGGCACAAAACTGCATTTTAAAGGTTAAAACTGTGAGACAAGAAATTGAGTTCACTAGAGGAAGGGGAACATAGGAATGCAAGAGATGTTTTGACAAATCAAATGCTAAAAACCCAGATTTTGCAATATTAAAAACCATTTTCCGATTGCTGTTTGTCTTTATGTGTTAGCAGTCCCGAACAGAAACTATTTAATATTCTGAAGTGAAAGCCTTGTCTCCCTTAGTGATATTAATATCCAAAGCAGGCCAGAAAAAAAGCTTCAGTTAGAGAAGGTCATCTGGGGAAAGGTAGCTTTAATTAGCTTACAGGAAGCCATCCACGCACCCGTTCTTGGAAGAGTTTGCCTGCCACTCTGTCCCACCTGCTTAAAGCACAGTGTGCTGTGCTAACGAGAGCTGACAGCGCATAGAGCGAAGCTGAGAGAATCTCAGAGATTTTGTTGTTGTTGTTTTGAGAAAGCATGTCCCTATGTAGCTCAGGCTACTCCGGAAACTGTGTTCTTCCTGCCTCTGTTGATCAAGTGCTAAGATCCAACAGGCCTGAGACACCACATTTGGCCATAATCTGAGACTTCTAAAAAAGATTATGGAAAGGGACAGGAGAAACAAATGAAACCACGAGGGTATAGGAAGTAGGAATGCCATCTGTCCCCATTTCATTTCAAAAACATTAAGAGAGATCAGCTAGCAAGCCAGGATCCAGTTATCTATTTTGTGGGTCCAAACAGTTGCTGCAGCTTCCTAGGTATCTTGCTAGATTGTATGTTTATGAATATGTGGTTTGGAGGAGAGGGGCTGGACTATTTTCTTTAATCGATCTTAGTTAATTGTCTAAGATTATTTATACTACATCATATAGAAAAACTTAGTAGGGAGTTTTACAGGTTCAAATATTCAAATGTTTACCATCGTTTATTGTCTCATATAAAAATGTTATTAGAGTAGTGTTAATGAAATCTCATTCAAATGTCACATTTTTGTGTTTGTCAGAGACTGATCGGGGATGTTAGAAAAAGGACTTTATTCTGCAATAACAGAACTTCATGGTGTTAGAGGTAGGGCATGGCAGGCTCAAACTTTCACACTACTTTGTAGTCTAAAAATGTATGTGGTAGGAACCAGTACATTTAGTCATCAGGGAAGGAAGTCACAGGAAATACGTGAGACCAAACTGGGGCAGCCATTTACAGTTGCTTGTGCTGGGCCTTAAGATTGCTTTTCTGACCTCACTGAAGGTCTGCCGTGGCTTCCAGTTAGAATGGCTATCAGTAAGAAAACCAAAGACAGCAAGTGCTGGTGAGGATGTGGGGAAAAGAAACTCTTCCCCATTGCTAATGGGAAGGTAAACTGAGGCAGCCGTTATGGAAATCAGCCAAGAGACTTCTCAACACATCAGAGCAGAATTTCCATATGAGCAGCTGAACCATTCCTGAGTATACACACGAGTGAACATTCCACGAAGATCCACATTTATTGCTGTGCTCCTTGTAATAGCCAGGAATCTGAATTCATCCACGTGTCTGCCGGCATTTGAGTAGATAAAGAAAATGTGGTATTCATACACAACAGAATATTATTTAGTCCTTAAAATATGGCATTTTTAGAAAAATGAGTGGAGCTGAGGGGGTCATTGTGAAAGTTAAATACATTTATAAAGACAAAAAAAAAAAAGACTGCTTTTCTGTATTTAAACATAGATTGCAACTTTGAAGGACTCTAAATGAGACAATGATACTGGAATTGTTTGAAATCATGTCCAAAAAAAAAAAAAAAAGAAAAAGAAAAACAAAAAACAAAAAACAAAACAAAACAAACAAACAAACAAACAAAAAACCCCAACCAAGTTCAAGGGGAAAGGTGGCACTTACCTCCCAATCAAATACTAAAAGATTGCTTCGTTGGTCTTCATGGCTTTGTACGAGCCAGTATCCAACTTCCCAGCTGGGCAAGCGCCGCATGGTTTATCTGATAGAAATATTATTGAACCATTAGGATGTTGGAGCTAAAGGCAACAGGGCATCACTTTCAATTCTGAAAAAGGCTCTCTCTCAAAGGTGACTTACACATTCATTACATTCTTTGCCTATGTTAATTAGTAATCAAATATTCTAAATGGGTGATGGAAAATAATTTCGTCTATCGCTAGCATCCCAAATCACAGTCATAAGGTTTAAAACGTCTGATTAGGGAGTTTTATTAAAATATCTTCCTAAGTGTCACTTTGCTATATTTTTCCAAGTTATTAAATCTTCTGTAAGCATATGACCTATCTGAATACATGTAAATTTTATTTAGAAGGTAAATACAATTAGATCAAAAATCTCTAACGGTACTGTTTAGTCAACTTTATCTTCATGAGAGAAGCTGGTAGAATGAATGAACCTTAATTAACTTATTGGCTTCTTGGTCATGCAATTGCTATGTGAATCCATTATTTTAATTGGCTGTCTTCTGTGGACAGTTTTATTTATGTAGAGAGAATGAAACAACAAGTTAATTTCTAATAATTCTCTATTTGTTTAGTTCTTCCAATGGTATCCATCATTCTAGGTTTTAATTACAATTTTCTAAAGGTGCCAATGGAAGATGAAGATTCTTCTCCGATTCTCCTGAATTTGAGAGAAGGTAAAGCATTCAAGTCATAGGAGATGGAAAAGGAACACAGGAGGACATACTTCATATAGCATTTTGAGTTCTTATGTGATGAAGAGGCCCTCTATTTTAGCTTTATGGGCCAGTCCATGGGTCCTGCTACATATATAGGAGAGGATTGCCTCATCTAGCATCAGTTTGAGGGGAGGTGCTTGATCCTGAGGAGGCTTGACGCCTCAGAAAAGGGGGATGCTAGAGGGGTGAGGTGAGAGTTGGTGAGTGGATAGGAGAGCACCCTCCTCGAAGTAAAGGGGAGGAAATGAGGAGTTCATGGAGAGAAGACTGGAAAGGGGTATAGCATTTGAAATATAAACAAATAAAATGATTAAAAAAAAGAAAGAAAAAAGAGTTTTGGATGAGCTGGAGAGAATACTCATTCATCAAGAACAGTGGTTGCTCTTAAAGAGGACCCAGGTTTGGTTCTCAGCACAGACATGTGGCTCACAACCATTGGTAACTCCACTTACAGGGTATCTGGCACTGTTTACTGACTTCCATGGGCATCAGATATGCACATGGCATGCAAATATACATGTATGCAAAATATTTGTATATATAAAATACATTAAATAATCTAAAAAATTAAAAAAAAAGATTTGTAAGAGTTTTGTAATTGTTTGCATTTCCCTAATGTTCTTTGCATTTATGGTTAGCTGAACACAAAAACAACAAATCAAAAGCAAAACCCGCAAATTTAGAATTTATGGCTGTTGTACTGAGCAGTGTTCTAGTCTACAGAAGGGTCTCAGCTACCATTCTCCAATGCAGAGTTCAATTGTTTCCCAAAAAGAGCTTATGAGTAAAATCAATAGGCATTTAATCGAAGTTTTTGTACAAATAGAAGTCTGGATTTCTCCTGAGTAAATTTGTTGTTTCATCCTTTTAGCAGTTTACATACATAAAACTGTTCACAGAAGACAGCCAATTAAAATAATGGCTTCACATAACATGGCATGTGGGCTTAATCTACTAGACTGCCAAACATTTCCAAAGTACAGGGCTACTTATCATCATCTTATCATCAGTGCATGAAAGTTCCAAGTGTACTGGCTTTGTATGCATCTCATCATGTTTCTAGTTTATATCTTTATAATGACTTATAGTGTTGGGCTTTATATTAGTTACTTTTCTATTGCTGAGGTAGAACGTCATGACCAAGGCAACTCATAACAAATCAAATCAAAACAAAACAAAATATCTAACTGGGCTTATGATTTCAGAAGGTTGGAGTCCATGATGGCAGGGCAAAGTATGATAGCAGGGACAGCTAAGAGCTCACATCTCAAACTACAAGCAGGAAACAGAGGAAACAGAGACAACACCGGGAATAGTCTGGGCTTTTGAAAACTCAATGCCTGGCTCCAGTGACCCACCTCCTCTAACAAAGCCACACCTCCTAATCTTTCCCAAACAGTTCCACCCAATAGGGATCAAGTATCCAAACATATGAATTCATGGGGGTCATGCTCATTCAAGCCAACACTAACATTATTCATGTACTTACTTATTATCTTTCTATCTTCTTTGACAAAGTATCTGTTCAAAACTTCTGCCATCTTTACTAATACTAATTATACATATTGCTGGGGCTCTGTGTGATATTTTGATGCACACATGCACACATGGATCTTGCTATGAGTCAAATGCAGTCATATCCCCCTCTCCAACTCCATTAGGTCTCCGATTGTCATGTTCTATTTTTAGAGCTTAGAGCACATAGCACATTTTTTTGTTAGATTCAGATTCTGCATATATGAAAAGCATACAGTTATTTGACTTCCAGAAGTTGGCTTTTTTCCTTAACTGTATTGATTTCTAGTTGTATGCATTTTCCTGAAAACACCATGAATTCATTTTTCTTGGTGGCTGCATAAATGTCTATTGCATACACATACCACATTTTCTTTATTAATTTGTTGAGGGACATTCATTTCCTGGATAATGAGTACACTGCAACAATAAACACAAATATGGATGTCATCTCTGTAGTATTTTGACACAGAGTCTTTATACCGTAGAGTGTTATGGATCATGTGGTAGTTCTGTTTTGCCTTCTTGAAAAATCTCCATCCTGAATCTCACAGTGGCTGCACAAGTTTTTATTCCCATCAGCAGCGAATGAAGCTTCCCCATTTCCCTACATCCTCACCAGCACTTGTCATTTATTTTTTTGACGATGGTCTGCTGAGCCTTGGTGGGGACAGAGTGACATGGTTCCTGCCCCTGGAACAGGGCCCCATTATGAGCCTTCACAAGATGCTGAGTCTGGCATGGCATTGGTAGGGACAGATTCTGTATGGGGTGAGATGGAATTTTAGGGCACTCTTAGTTTACATTTTCCTGATGGCTAAGGTTGATAAACATTTTAAAACTATACCTTGGCCACTTGTATTTCTTCTTTATATAATTTCCTGAAGATTGAAAAAAAAATCCAGAATGAATTTTGTCAATTTTTTCCTCCATCTATTGAGATGAAAGTATAATTTTTCTTAATTACTATGGTAAGTCACATCAATTTTTAAGTGCTAAATATGCTTTTTTTATCCCCTAAATAAACACTTGATTATATTACTATTTTATGAGATGTGAGTTGATAACAGTTATCTCCTTGAAAATGTGCAACTTGGGGATGGGAAGATGGCTAGCAGACAAGAGTATTTGCTATGAAAGCAAAAGTTCAAATCCCCAGGACTAACATAAAATGTTGATTGTGACTATATGTGCCTGTCTCCCAGTGTTGGTGGGCAGAGACAAGTGGATACTAGGAGGTCTCTGGCTAGACACTCCTGAAGAACTCCTTTGGGTTCAGTAAGAGACTATCTCAACAAGTAATTTTATATGCATATATACTCCTAAATATAACTTGGTCAATCAGTATAAAGTTGTTAGTATGCATGTTCTCAGGACAGTCCATTTGGTATTGGATAAACACTTGGTGTGGTTTTCCTTGGGGAAGATCATTTTTATGACTTACAAGTAACAACAATGAAAAAAAAAAGGGTCCATGAATTTGAAAGAGAACAGTGAAGAGTAGATGGGAAGGTTTGGAGGGAGAAAAGAGAAGGGAGAAATAATATAACTTTAGTATAATTTCAAAAAATAAAAGAAAAATGTCAAAAATACCGTGGAGAGCTGGAGAGGAAGACATATGGTGCAGTCTTTTGGTCTTGTATGCATGTGCATAAGGATATCCCACATGCAGATATGTCATCTGGGAATGGACACCAAGCTTCTCCAGTTTTCATATCAGAACCCCAGACAGTGCCCTTAAAAAAACCCTTAAACACAAATAATTAGAGTCAGAAGAAAGAGAATCTAAAACTGGAAGATAGATGCATGCCAACAGATGTAGAAAACATGATACACATACAAATATGACATGATTACCAAGCACACCTTATTCTCAAACTCCAAACTTCTCTACAGTGGACTTCAAAATCACAGAGATAAATGAATTATTGGACAAAGAATTCAGTTTTATGTTTTAAAAGAAGTAATGACCATATAGAAAACTCAAACAGATGCATGAGCAAAGGGAATATACTTGAGACCTTTAAAAGATAATTTCCAAAATTGAATAAAAATAAATTATGACATAAAAGTCTAAAATATAAACAGAAAATTAAGAAAGGAAATAGAGATACTGAAAGTAAAACCCCCACCTATTTATATCATCAAACATGGAGAAGACAAGCTGGTACCTAACTAGAAACTTTATCTCTCTTGACTGGCATTCGTGGTTCTGGAAGGTACTCTGTAGCCTACCAGATGAAAAAGGTAATTATCAATAGCAGCCAGGTACAAATGCTTTCACCTACAACAGTGACTTGCCTACAAGATATGCTAGTACAACTGTGGCACATTTGTTATAGGACTTAAAGATTACTTTTTAATAAGTTAAAGGCTTGCTTCATGGAAAGGAACCCATACTCGACAATGCTAAATTTGCCAAGAACCTGAGACTGGATAGGTCATGGAACTAGGGGAAATCCTAATCTGGTAGAGGAGCTTAGCAGTAGAATGACTCCTAATGGCATACTGCTATACCCATAAATCAGCGCCTCACTCACCCCTCATCAGAGAAGCTTCTTCTTGCAGTAGATGGGAATTAACACAGAGACCTGCAACTGGACAGTGTTCAGAGTATGAGAGACTTTGGAACACTACGTCTGAAATAGGATGTCTTCATAAAGCCCTCCCCCTCATGATTCAGAGATCTATGTGGAAGGGGAGGTGGACATGATTGTAAGAAGCAGGGGTGATGGAAACAGTGTCTTCTAGGCACAACAGGATCAATACACATATGAACTCACAATGACTGTGCCACACCTAAGACCTGCACAGTTTCAATCTAGAAGGGTCCCAGACCTGAGAAGGGGAGTGGGTATGTAGTCCCATGCCTAACCAAGATTAACAAGGAAACAAAAGAACTCCTAAAACTAATATGAGAGAAAGAAAAAAAAAATCATTGAGCAATCCAAAACACCATCTGACAAATTCCTAGGAAATAACAACTTCCTTTCTATAATCACATTAAATGTAAATGGCTTCACCTTAACCAACAAAATACAGACTGTGTTTAAACATACATCTGTTGTCTCCAAGAAACACTTGGTTAGCAAAGACATCTAAAAATTGCATATCAAACTATGGAGTCAAGCTACCTACCAAACAGAAATTATTAACAAGTAGTAACCACTATCTTTACATCAGATAAAGCCGACTTCAAATCAAAGCTAATCAGCAGAGATAAAGATGGACACTCCCTGTTAGTAAAGGGCACAATCCATCAAGAAGTTGTAATAATTGCATCATATTTCCATTATGTATTTCTTTCCTTGATTGATAGCATTGGTAAAGACCTGCAGGATGAGGTGGATGATCATGACAGTGGACTGGACATCCTTGTACAACTCATCCTTAAAGGTTTCCTCTTGATGGTCTGTATAATTGTCAGGAAGGTTTTTTTCCTGTTTCTGCTTGGTTGAGAGTTATTTACTTGAATGGATCTTGACTTTTGTCAAATGCATTTTAAGGAAATATTTCACTTCCTGAAAAGGAGTACCTTTTGAACAAAACTTATTGAGGACCTTAAGTGAAAAATAAACCAAACCAACAAACCAATGAACCAAAGAACTAACCAACCAACCAACCAACCAACCAACCAACCAACCAACCAACTAACCAGCCAACCAACCATACACCCAAGAATTACTCTGATCCAGACTGCCAGAAATATGAAATACATAGTTTCTACATTTTCAACCTCTGATTTGTTGATTATTATCCTGTACAGTTTAAGCTTGTAGATGACTGAAGTAATGACTTAGTGCTTAAGAATGACTCCCAGCCCTGACATCATGTGTCTTACAAACAGCTATAACTCCAGCCTTGGAAGATGGATTCCCTCTTCTGGTCTCTTTAGGGCACCTACACACACATACATACATACCAATAAAAAATAAATCTTCAAAGTAATATTTAAAATTCCATTCATGACAACTAGTTTTACTTTCCACTGTGTTTTGGGAATGGGCAAAGCACTTGGTGGCCAGCGTATCATTTAGTCCTAATGAGATCTCTGCAAAAGTGTTTTTATTTATTTATTTATTTTTTTGGCAAAAATGCAAGTAAGAGTATGAACACAGAAGACTGACTGTCAGGGCTTATATTTCAGCTCTATCACTTTCTAGCTAAATGGCCATGAGCAAAACATAGCCTCGCTCAATCCTCTGCTTTATGTGTAAAATAGGAAATGTGCAGCAGGCTAGAACTTTGGTCTTTAGTGCAAAGCTATTCAGCATTTGCTGTGGGTTGCATGAGTATGTCTGGTGGTCCCTGTGTCTTAGGTGGCAGTGTGGGAAATGGAGCACTAGGCCATTTTGAGTTGGAACCGTAGGGGAAGCCCTTAGGGAATGTCCTTAAAGGAGACTGTAGGATCCTGGCTTTAATCTCACTGCTTCGTTTTGAGCATTCATTCCACATGTTTCCACCACGGTGTACTGGCCCCAGGAGAGACACAAACAATGGTTTCTGACTGATTTTGGACTAGAACATCCAGAACCATGAGCCAATGCAATCCTCTATTTATATGCAAGTAGCCCATGTCAAGTATTTAGTTATAGTGATACAAGGCTGATTGAAACTGTGATGCGTAGGCTATGATTTTGGGTGCACTGAAAATACTTCATCCAAGTTAGATGTCCTTGTTTCTCAGATAAGGAAGAAGGGTACAGGAATAGTATGTAACTAGAATGCCACCAGGATTAGAGTCAAGGCACAGCTGTTTTCAAAATGACCCCCCTTCAGTATGCTTCTATTATTCATATGTTGCTTAGAGAGTGTGTGTTTTGCAAATATGTAAGTATAGCCATCCATTCCAGTTTTTGCATATTCTCTCAAAGTAATTATTAATGGTGGTCTTTGGGGTCTCATGATTATTTACTTACGTTAGATGATAAGCTGTACAATCTCTTCACTAATAACCCACATTTAAATTTATGGTTTTCTCTCAAATTATTTCTATTTCTAAATTATTTCTAAATTTTCCCATGGCCTAACCCTTCCCCATCTCTGTCCTCTCTCTTCTCTCTCCAGTTTATTGTGGTTTATCAAGAAGTTTCATTCTGTGATGTTATGATGTGATAGAATTTGTATCTGAGACATTGAACACAATTCAGCAACTTGGTTTGTTCAGAGTAAACACACGGTACAACCATGATCTTGTCTTATACTGGTACAAGTTCAAACCTGTTTCTGGCCAAAGTTCCATGACACTTCCCTTTGAATACACTGATAAATCAGCTCATCTTGTTGAAATGAAGTTGGGCTACCTATAAGATACTATTTGCAGTTAAAATTAGAAAAATACAATCATAAAAATGTAGAGCCTATTAATGGTTTCAAGGTACAATTCTTTAGGGGTGAATAACTCGGGAAATGGAAAGTTAAAAGCTATAACAATTTTTTAACAAAGGAAATTTTCACAAGCAGAATTTAGCTCATATCTGACAACATTTTCTCAGTAAATATATAGGTGAATGCGTATTGGTCCTTTATAAATATCTTCACTGTGAAAAAATGTACTCTTCCCTTGTTTCCACCTTTAAACATGTAGTATGTGAGTGTTATGTGAAGAAAGAGCCTGTGCATATGTCATAATTAAAGCACTCGCATAAACTCCAAATGAGATTCAAGGTGCATCTCTGTTCCTACTGCAGAGCTTCAGGAACTCAGATTCAAGCACTTTTATTTTTGTTCTCTTGAGAGCCTCTGCTGTCCGCACCTTTGCATTTCCTTATAGCCAGCATTTGATTTACAATGTTATTTCAGTTTCGAGATAGTTAATTGCTTTTGTACCACATTTTATGAACACATTTTTTTTCCTCTCAGTTGTCATTGGAGGCCAAACCATAAGCAATGTGTTTAGCCTTCTGCTCACCCAATCATATTCAGACTTAAAAAAAATAGACTTTCATCTAAAGAAATTCCCTGTGGAGTAGGAAACACAGCTGTTTTATCCAACTAGGCAGCCCGCAGAGAGAGACTATTTTCCTTCAGGGGAAAGGACACTCAGGTTTTGAGAATCTAGGTACTGTACCGTTGGGGAAAAGAGCTGAAAAGAAAATAGACCATCGTTTCCGATTCTATTGTGCAGAGTCTAAAAAACCTCTTTGTTCACACTCAATGTCCTCCTCTTTCTTGCTCAGTCTTTAGTCTTTTAAAATTCTACCCTTAACTAAATGGGTAAGCTGCAAAAAAAGATTAAACTTAAAAATATACCAGGAATACAGAATGAAGAGGGGTGATTGATCTTTGAGTAGGTATCCAACAGTGCAATGAAATTCTCAAGCAGGCTCCTTTTTATTTCAAAATGGGTTTGATTCAGAGGGATTTTATAGCTGCTAAATCATGCAGTTGGCAGAGACTGTGCGTGCTTCTCACAGTTACTTTCAAAGATGTCAAATTTGGCAAAGGCAGTAGAAATACTGGGATTTTCTGAGCTTGCTTCCCTCCACCCCCTTCTTGTAGAAAATGCTTTAAAAATCCAGCATGCTTAGAAGCAATAGCGTACTCCAGAAGTGTACAGAATTGCAGGTTTCACAGAAAGAAACCTCAGGCAGCGGGACTATACACTTTGGCAAAAGCCTGGCATTCGATGCTCGACACTGGAGAAAGCTCCCTTTGGATTATTGGTGGAGCTGGGTTCAGCATCAGAGCCTTTGGAGCTAAGAAGCTGCTCTTCTCTATCAGGACAGCTGCTGAAGAGAATTCTTAGCTCACCCAGAAGGAAGCAGGTCTGAGCAACACCTTTGGGTTGGTTGAATACAGACTCTCAGCCACAGAGCCATATAGGGTTGGTACCATGAGCATGGCTAGGATTTTAAATGCCCGTCTGTCACCAACAGCTCCCTAAGTGACTCACAAGTCATTTCCAAGACATGGCTATACTATATATAAACAGAGATAATAGACTAGTTTATCTGGCTGTCAAAAGACTGAATGTGGCTTGCTTAGGATAGAGACATGGTGAGTGATCAATAAAAACCATTGTAATTATCAGCTTTATGAAGTTCAATAAATGCCATCCAAGATCAATTCAGAAAAAGGGACTATTTTTCATAAAGCTTATATTTATTTTCAAAATACAGATGATGTAACCGTCCACTATATTTTTGATATCTCATTTCACTGTTATGTGTGGGAGAAAGTGGTATCCACTCTCTGTGGGTTATTAGATACTGCTCTTCTATTGATCATAATCAGGTTGCTATCTCTTCTCTGGACATAGAAATTAATAGTTATATCTATTTTGCTTCTAGATTCCAGCATAGTTCTTTTGATGGAATAAAACACACTATACAGAGTAGGCCACCAAAATAACTGAAGGGTGCACTGAACTGACTCAGGTAATCTGCCAAGAAATTGCTCTCTTACCCACAGCAAACCATTTGCAAATCTACCCCATAATCCTTGGACATCTGTAGTTCAAACAAGCCTTGGTTATAAGGAAGGAAATCACCCATGGTGGCACAATTCTAATAGTATCTATTTATGACATCAAGATCTCTTTAAATACAAATTGTCAAAAATGTTCCTAGCCATGTGCTAATCTCTGTGGCAAATGTTTTTTAATATTTGATTTTTTTATTTTATTAGATATTTACTTTATTTACATTTCAAATGCTATCCCAAAAATTCCCTATGCCCTCTCCTGGCCCTGCTCCCCTACCTACCCACTCCCACTTCTTGGCCCTAGTGTTCCCCTGTACTCAGGCATATAAAGTTTGCAAGACCAATGGGCCTCTCTTTCCACTGATGGCTGACTAGGCCATCTTCTGATACATATGCAGCTAGAGACACGAGCTCTGGGGGTACTGGTTAGTTCATATTGTTGTTCCACCTATAGGGTTGCAGACCCCTTCAGCTCCTTGGGTACTTTTTCTAGCTCCTCCATTGGGGGCCCTGTGTTCCATCCTATAGATGTCTGTGAGCATTCACTTCTGTATTTGCCAGGCACTGGCATAGCCTCACAGGAGACAGCTATATCAGGGTTCCTTAATCAAAATCTTGTTGGCATATGCAATAGTAACTGGGTTTGGTGGCTGATTATGGGATGGATCCCTGGGTGGGGTAGTCTCTGGATAGTCCATCCTTTTTTTTTTAATCATGTATTTTCCTCAATTACATTTCCAATGCTATCCCAAAAGTCCCCCATACCCTCCCCCCCACTCCCCTACCCACCCATTCCCACTTTTTGGCCCTGGTGTTCCCCTGTACTGGGACATATAAAGTTTGCGTGTCCAATGGGCCTCTCTTTCCAGTGATGGCCGACTAGGACATCTTTTGTACATATGCAGCTAGAGTCAAGAGCTCTGGGGTACTGGTTAGTTCATAATGTTGTTGCACCTACAGGGTTGCAGATCTCTTTAGCTCCTTGGATACTTTCTCTAGCTCCTCCATTTGGGGGCCCTGGGATCCATCCATTAGCTGACTGTGAGCATCCACTTCTGTGTTTGCTAGGCCCCGGCCTAGTCTCACAAGAGACAGCTATATCAGGGTCCTTTCAGCAAACGATTGCTAGTGTATGCAATGGTGTCAGCGTTTGGAGGCTAATTATGGGATGGATCCCTGGATATGGCAGTCTCTAGATGGTCCATCCTTTTGTCTCAGCTCCAAACTTTGTATCTGTAACTCCTTCCATGGGTGATTGTTTCCAATTCTAAGAAGGGGCAAAGTGTCCACACTTTGGTCTTCGTTCTTCTTCAGTTTCATGTGTTTTACAAATTGTCTCTTATATGTCGGGCATACTAAGTTTCTGGGCTAATATCCACCTATCAGTGAGTACATATCATTTGAGTTCTTTTGTGATTGTGTTAACTCACTCAGGATGATGCCCTCCAGCTCCAACCATTTGCCTAGGAATTTCATAAATTCATTCTTTTTAATAGCTGAGTAGTACTCCATTGTGCAAATGTACCACATTTTTTGTATCCATTCCTCTGTTGAGGGGCATCTGGGTTTTTTCCAGCTTCTGGATATTATAAATAAGGCTGCTATGAACATAGTGGAGCATGTGTTCTTCTTACCGGTTGGAACATCTTCTAGATATATGCCCAGGAGAGGTATTGCAGGATCCTTTGGTAGTACTATGTCAAATTTTCTGAGGAACTGCCAGACTGATTTCCAGAGTGGTTGTACAAGCTTGCAATCCCACCAACAATGAAGGAGTGTTCCTCTTTCTCCACATCCTCGCCAGCATCTGCTGTCACCTGAATTTTTGATCTAAGGCAATTTTGACTGGTGTGAGATGGAATCTCAGGGTTGTTTTGATTTGCATTTCTCTGATGATTAAGGATGCTGAGCATTTTTTTTAGGTGCTTCTCAGCCATTCGGTGTTCCTCAGGTGAGAATTCTTTGTTTAGTTCTGAGCCCCATTTTTTAATGGGGTTATTTGATTTTCTGGAGTCCACTTTCTTGAGTTCTTTATATATATTGGATATTAGTCCCCTATGATTTAGGATAGGTAAAGATGCTTTCTCAATCTGTTGGTGGTCTTTTTGTCTTATTGATGGTGTCTTTTGCCTTGCAGAAGCTTTGCAGTTTCATGATGTCCCATTTGTCAATTCTTGATCTTACAGCACAAGCCATTGCTGTTCTATTCAGGAATTTTTCCCCTGTGCCTATATCTTCGAAGCTTTTCCCCACTTTCTTCTTTATAAGTTTCAGTGTCTCTGGTTTTATGTGGAGTTCCTTAATCCACTTAGATTTGACCTTAGTACAAGGAGATAGGAATGGATTAATTCACATTCTTCTACATGATAATCACCAGTTGTGCCGTAATTTGTTGAAAATGCTGTCTTTCTTCCACTGGATGGTTTTAGCTTCCTTGTCAAAGATCAAGTGACCATAAATGTGTGGATTCATTTCTGTGTCTTCAATTCTATTCCATTGATCTACCTATCTGTCACTGTAATAGTACCATGCAGTTTTTTATCACAATTGCTCTGTAGTACAGCTTAATGTCAGGCATGATGATTCCACCAGAGATTTTTTTTTATCATTGAGAATAGTTTTTGATGTCCTAGTTTTTTATTTTTCCAGATGAATTTGCAAATTGCCCTTTCTAACTCAGTGAAGAATTGAGTTGAATTTTGATGGGGATTGCATTGAATCTGCAGATTGCAGGATAGCCCTTTTTACTATATTAATCATGCCAATCCATGAGCATGGGAGATCTTTAATCTTCTGAGATCTTCTTCAATTTCTTTCTTCAAAGACTTGAAGTTCATATCATGTCCTGAGCTATTGTCTTCACTGGCAAGAACACACTCAGACAACCGGACTCTTCTGCAGCAAAAGCTTTATTGTTTCATCAGGAGGGAAGACTGAGAACCCGGAAAATGGTGCTCCTTATATAGCCCTCAGCATGGCATGTCAGCACCTGATTTGTTGTTAACCCATCACCTCATTGTTACTCCCTGAGAATGGCAGTGACTTTGCATGAATTCACTCTTGCACCTGCGCACATTGCTTGTTTACTAGTTAGGCACAGCAGAAGCCAGTGCCATCTTGTAATGGCGATTATTTACGGCTCTCCACATCTCCCCCTTTATGTTTTCTTTTTTCTTTTTTTATTTATTACGTATTTTCCTCAATGACATTTCCAATGCTATCCCCAAAAGTCCCCCATACCCTCCCCCCCCACTTCCCTACCCACCCATTCTCATTTTTTTGGCCCTGGCGTTCCCCTGTATTGGGGCATATAAAGTTTGTGTGTCCGATGGGCCTCTCTTTCCAGGCATGGTGATTCCACCAGAGGTACTTTTGTCCTTGAGAAGAGTTTTTGCTATCCCAGGATTTTTGTTATTCCAGATGAATTTACAGATTGCTCTTTCTAATTTGTTGAAGAATTGAGTTGGAATTTTGATGCGGATTGCATTGAATCAGTAGATTGCTTTTGGCAAGATAGCCATTTTTACAATGTTGATCCTGCCAATCCATGAGCATGGGAGATCTTTCCATCTTCTGAGATCTTCTTTAATTTCTTTCTTCAGAGATTTGAAGTTTTTATCATACAGATCTTTCACTTCCTTAGTTAAGAGTCACACCAAGATATTTTATATTATTTGTGACTATTGAGAAGGGTGTTGTTTCCCTAATTTCTTTCTCAGCCTGTTTATTCTTTGTATAGAGAAAGGCCATTGACTTGTTTGAGTTAATTTTATATCCAGCTACTTCACTGAAGCTGTTTATCAGGTTTAGGAGTTCTCTGGTGGAATTTTTAGGGTCACTTATATATACTATCATATAATCTGCAAAAAATGATATTTTGACTTCCTCTTTTCCAATTTGTATCCCCTTGATCTCCTTTTGTTGTCAAATTGCTCTGGCTAGGACTTCAAGTACTATGTTGAAAAGGTAGGGAGAAAGTGGGCAGCCTTGTCTAGTCCCTGATTTTAGTGGGATTGCTTCAAGCTTCTCACCATTTACTTTGATGTTGGCTATTGGTTTGCTGTAGATTGCTTTTATCATGTTTAGGTATGGGCCTTGAATTCCTGATCTTTCCAAGACTTTTATCATGAATGGGTGTTGGATCTTGCCGAATGCTTTTTCTGCATCTAACGAGATGATCATGTGGTTTTTGTCCTTCAGTTTGTTAATATAATGGATTACATTCATGGATTTTTGTATATTAAACCATCCTTGCATCCCTGGAATAAAACCTACTTGGTCAGGATGGATGACTGCTTTAATGTGTTCTTGGATTCGGTTAGCGAGAATTTTATTGAGGATTTTTGCATCGATATTC
The DNA here is from genome assembly GCF_000001635.26 of Mus musculus. NCBI lineage: Eukaryota > Metazoa > Chordata > Mammalia > Rodentia > Muridae > Mus > Mus musculus. The sequence continues at coordinate 96,261,834 of NC_000074.6, forward strand.
ATAAGGGAAATTGGTCTGAAGTTCTCTATCTTTGTTGGATCTTTCTGTGGTTTAGGTATCAGCGTAATTGTGGTTTCATAGAATGAGTTGGGTAGAGTTCCCTCTACTTCTATTTTGTGGAATAGTTTGTGCAGAACTGGGATTAGATCTTCTTTGAAAGTCTGGTAGAACTCTGCACTAAACCCATCTGGTCCTGGGCTTTTTTTTTTGGTTGGGAGACTATTAATGACTGCTTCTATTTCTTTAGGGGATATGGGACTGTTTAGATTGATAACTTGATCCTGATTTAACTTTGGTACCTGGTATCTGTCTAGAAATTTGTCCATTTTGTCCAGGTTTTCCAGTTTTGTTGAGTATAGCCTTTTGTAGAAGGATCTGATGGTGTTTTAGATTTCTTCAGGATCTGTTGTTATGTCTCCCTTTTCATTTCTGATTTTATTAATTAGGATTTTGTCCCTGTGCCCTCTAGTGAGTCTAGCTAAGGGTTTATCTATCTTGTTGATTTTCTCAAAGAACCAACTCCTCATTTGGTTAATTCTTTGAATAGTTCTTCTTGTTTCCACTTGGTTGATTTCACCCCTGAGTTTGATTATTTCCTGCCATCTACTCCTCTTGGGTGAATTTGCTTCCTTTTTTTCTAGAGCTTTTAGATGTGTTGTCAAGCTGCTAGTATGTGCTCTCTCCCATTTCTTCTTGGAGGCACTCAGAGCTATGAGTTTCCCTCTTAGAAATGCTTTCATTGTGTCCCATAGGTTTGGGTATGTTGTGGCTTCATTTTCATTAAACTCTAAAAAGTCTTTAATTTCTTTCTTTATTCCTTCCTTGACCAAGGTATCATTGAGAAGAGTGTTGTTCATTTTCCACGTGAATGTTGGCTTTCCATTATTTATGTTGTTATTGAAGATCAGTCTTAGGCCATGGTGGTCTGATAGGATACATGGGACAATTCCAATATTTTTGTATCTGTTGAGGCCTGTTTTGTGACCAATTATATGGTCAATTTTTGAGAAGGTCCCGTGAGGTGCTGAGAAGAAGGTATATCCTTTTGTTTTAGGATAAAATGTTCTGTAGATATCTGTCAGGTCCATTTGTTTCATAACTTCTGTTAGTTTCACTGTGTCCCTGTTTAGTTTCTGTTTCCACGATCTGTCCATTGATGAAAGTGGTGTGTTGAAGTCTCCCTCTATTATTGTGTGAGGTGCAATGTGTGCTTTGAGCGTTACTAAAGTGTCTTTAATGAATGTGGCTGCCCTTGCATTTGGAGCGTAGATATTCAGAATTGAGAGTTCCTCTTGGAAGATTTTACCTTTGATGAGTATGAAGTGTCCCTCCTTGTCTTTTTTGATAACTTTGGGTTGGAAGCCGATTTTATCCGATATTAGAATGGCTACTCCAGCTTGTTTCTTCAGACCATTTGCTTGGAAAATTGTTTTTCAGCCTTTCACTCTGAGGTAGTGTCTGTCTTTTTCCCTGAGATGGGTTTCCTGTAAGCAGCAGAATTTGGGTCCTGTTTGTGTAGACAGTCTGTTAGTCTATGTCTTTTTATTGGGGAATTGAGTACATTGATATTAAGAGATATTATGGAAAATTAATTTTTGTTTCCTTTTATTTTTGTTGTTAGAGTTGGCATTCTGTTCTTGTGGCTGTCTTCTTTTTGGTTTGTTGAGGGATTACTTTCTTGCTTGTTCTAGGGCGTGATTTCCGTCCTTGTATTGCTTCTTTTCTGTTATTATCCTTTGAAGGGCCGGATTCTTGGAAAGATAATGTGTGAATTTGGTTTTGTCGTGGAATACTTTTGTTTCTCCATCTATGGTGATTGATAGTTTGGCTGGGTATAGTAGCCTGGGCTGGCATTTTTGTTCACTTAGTGTCTGTATAACATCTGTCCAGGCTCTTCTGGCTTTCATAGTCTCTGGTGAAAAGTCTGGTGTAATTCTGATAGGTCTGCCTTTATATGTTACTTGACCTATTTCCCTTACTGCTTTTAATATTCTCTCTTTATTTAGTGCATTTGTTGTTCTGATTATTATGTGTCTGGAGGAATTTCTTTTCTGGCCCAGTCTATTTGGAGGTCTGTAGGCTTCTTGTATGTTCCTGGGCATGTCATTCTTTAGGTTTGGGAAGTTTTCTTCTATAATTTTGTTGAAGATATTTGCCGGCCCTTTAAGTTGAAAATCTTCATTCTCATCAACTCTTTTATCCGTAGGTTTGGTCTTCTCATTGTGTCCTGGATTTTCTGGATGTTTTGAGTTAGGCTCTTTTTGCGTGTTGTATTATCTTTGATTGTTGTGCCGATGTTCTCTATGGAATCTTCTGCACCTGAGATTCTCTCTTCCATCTCTTGTATTCTGTTGCTGATGCTCGTGTCTATGGTTCCAGATTTCTTTCCTAGGGTTTCTATCTTCAGCGTTGCCTCACTTTGGGTTTTCTTTATTGTGTCTACATCCCTTTCTAGTTCTAGTATGGTTTTGTTCATTTCTATCACCTGTTTGGATGTGTTTTCCTGTTTTTCTATAAGGACTTCTACCTGTTTGGTTGTGTTTTCTAGTTTTTCTTTAAGGACTTGTAACTCTTTAGTGGTGTTCTCCTGTATTTCTTTAAGTGAGTTATTAAAGACCTTCTTGATGTCCTCTTGTGTTGGGGTGCCCAGGACTAGGTGGCGTGGGAGTGCTGTGTTCTGATGATGGTGAGCGGTTTTGATTTCTGTTAGTAGAAATCTTACGTTTGCCTTTTGCTATCTTGTATTCTCTGGAGCTAGTTGTTATAGTTATCTCTGGTTAGAGCTTTTTCCTCAGGTGATTATGTTAGCCTCTGTCAGCAGACCTGGGAGACTAGCTCTTTCCTTAGTTTCAGTGGTCAGAGTACTCTCTGCATGCAAGCTCTCCTCTTGCAGGAAAGGTGCCCAGATATCTGGTGTTTGAACCTGCCTCCTGGCAGAAGTTGTGTTCCACTCACCAGAGGACTTAGGATCCCGTGGCAGATCCTGTGTGGGTCCTTGTGGGTGTCCGGAGACTTCCCGGGCTAGGGACCCCAGTGCTGCAGTGGACCTGAAGGGACTTGAGCCCCGTATCAGGCCGGGTTTCTGCTTCCTTTATTAATGCAGTCTCAGGTTCCGTGTGATTGGATTGGAGCAGGTGCTGTGTTCCACTCACCGGAGGTCTTAGGATCCCATGGCGGATCCTGTGTGGGTCCTTGCGGGTGTCCTGAGACTCCCCAGGGCCAGAGACCACGGTGCTGCAGTGGGCCGGCCGGAAGTGTCTTGAATTTTCTCCAGCATCTTATGTCAGTGCCACCCGCCATTCTTTGGGCAATCTTCTAATGCTGGAGAAAATTCAAGACTGAACATACCTTACAGAGCTTATTGTGTCCTGCAGTTTTGAACCTGCCCCGGGAACGGAGGGTCTCCCTTGTTCCGGTGATGTTATGGCTTTTCTGGGTTTCAGCACCACTTGTCCCGAGCTATTGTCTTCGCCGGCAAGAACACACTCGGACAACTGGATTCTTCTGCAGCAAAAGCTTTATTGTTTCATCAGGAGGGAAGACCCAGAACCCGGAAAATGGTGCTGCTTATATAGCCCTCAGTGTGGCGTGTCAGCACCTGATATGTTGTTCGCCCATCACCTCATTTTTATGCCCCGAGATGGGCAGTGACTTGGCATGAATTCACTCTTGCACCTGCACACATTGCTTGTTTACTAGTTAGGCACAGCAGAAGCCAGCGCCATCTTGTAATGGCAATTATTTATGGCTCTCCACAATATCATACAGATCTTTCACTTCCTTAGTTAGAGTCACACCAAGGTATTTTTAATTTATTTGTAACTATTGTGAAGGGTGTTGTTTCTCTAATTTCTTCTCAGTCCATTTATCCTTTGTGTAGAGAAAGGCCATTGATTTGTTTGAGTTAATTTTATATCCAGCTACTGCACTGAAGCTGTTTATCAGGTTTAGGAGTTCTCCGGTGGAATTTTTAGGGTCACTTAAGTATACTATCATCATCTGCAAATAGTGATATTTTGACTTCATATTTTCCAATTTGTATTCCCTTGATCTCCTTTTGTTGACAAATTGCTCTGGCTAGGACTTCAAGTACAATGTTGAAGATGTAGGGAGAAAGTGGGCAGCCTTGTCTAGTCCCTTATTTTAGTGGGATTGCTTCCAGCTTCTCACCACTCACTTTGATGTTGGCTACTGGTTTGCTGTAGATTGCTTTTATCATGTTTAGGTATGGGTCTTGAATTCCTGATTTTTCCAAGACTTTTATCATGAATGGGTGTTGGATTTTGTCAAATGCTTTCTCAGCTTCTAATGAGATGATCATGTGGTTTTTATCTTTGAGTTTGTTTATATAGTGGATTATGTTGATGGATTTCCATATGTTATACCATCCCTGCATCCCTGGGATGAAGCCTAGTTGGTCATGGTGGATGATTGTTTTGATGTGTTCTTGGATCAGTTTTGCAAGGATTCTATTGAGTATTTTTGCATTGAAGTTCATAACGGAAATTGGTTTGAAGTTCTCTGTCTTTGTTGAATCTTTGTGTGGTTTAGGTATCGGAATAATTGTGGCTTCATAGAATGAATTCGATAGAGTACCTTCTGATTCTATTTTGTGGAATAGTTTGAGAAGATTTGGAATTAGGTCTTCTTTGAAGGTCTGATAGAACTCTGCACTAAACCCACCTGGTCCTGGGATTTTTTTTGTTTGGGAGACTATTTATGACTGGTTCTATTTCTTTAGGAGAAATGGGACTGTTAAGATCGTTAATCCGATCCTGATTTAACTTTGGTACCTGGTATCTGTCTAGGAAGTTGTCCATGTCATCCAGGTTTTCTAGTTTTGTTGAGTATAGCCTTTTGTATTAGAATCTGATGATATTTTGTATTTCCTCAGGTTCTGTTGTTATGTCTTGCTTTTTCTGATTTTGTTAATTAGGATACTGTCCCTGTGCCCTCTAGTTAGTCTTGTTAATGGTTTATCTATTGTGTTGATTTTCTCAGAGAAGCAGCTCCTGGTTTGGTTTATTCTTTTAATAGTTTTTTTTTTTTTGTTTCTACTTGGTTGATTGCAGCCCTGAGTTTGATTATTTCATGCTGTCTATTCCTCTTGGGTGAATTCGATTCCTTTAGTTCTAGAACTTCTAGGTGTGCTGTCAGGCTGTTAGTGTATGCTTTCTCTAGATTCTTTTTGGAGGCACTCAGGGCTATGAGTTTTCCTCTTAGGACTGCCTTCATTGTGTCCCATAAGATTGGGTATGTTGTGGCTTCAATTTCATTAAATTCTAAAAAGCCTTTAATTTCTTTCTTTATTTCATCCTTAACCAAGAAATCATTGAGTAGAGTGTTGTTCAGTTTCCATGTGAATGTTGGCTTTCTGTTATTTATGCTGTTTGAAGGTCAGCCTTAGTCTGTGGTGGTCAGATAAGATGCATGGGATAATTTCAATATTTTTATGTCTGTGGAGGCCTGTTTTGTGACCAATTATATGGTCAGTTTTGGAGGAGATACCGTGTGGCGCTGAGAAGAAGGTATATCTTTTTGTTTTAAGATAAAATGTTCTGTAGATATCTATTAAATCCATTCGTTTCATAACTTCTGTTAGTGTCCATGTGTCTCTGTTTAGGTTCTGTTTCCAGGATCTGTCCATTGGTGAGAGTGGGGTGTTGAAGCCTCTCACTGTTATTGTGTGAGGTGCAATATGTGCTTTGAGCTTTACTAAATTTTCTTTAACGAGTGTGGCTGCTCTTGTATTTGAACCATAGATATTCAGAATTGAGAATTTATCTTGGTAGATGAGATCTCACCTTTGATGAGTATGAAGTACTCCTCTTTGTCTATTTTGATTACTTTGGGTTGGAATTCAATTTTATTCGATATTAGAATGCCTACTCCAGCTTGTTTCTTCGGACTGTTTGCTTGGGAAAATTGTTTTCCAGCCTTTTACTCTGAGGCAATGTCTGTCTTTTTCCCTGAGGTGGGTTTACTGTAAGCAGCAAAATGTTGGGTCCTGTTTGTGTAGCCAGTCTATTAGTCTATGTCTTTTTACTGGGGAATTGATTCCATTGATGTTAAGGGAAATTAAAGAAAAGTAATTGTTGCTTCCTGTTATTTTTTGTTGTTAAAGTTGGGATTCTGTTCTTGTGGCTGTCTTCTTTTAGGTTTATTGAAGGATTACTTTCTTTCTTTTTCTAGGGTGTAGTTTCTGACCTTGTGTTGGTGTTTTCCCTTTATTATCCTTTGAAGGGCTGGATTCGTGGAAAAATATTGTGTGAATTTTGTTTTATCATAGAATAGATTGGTTTCTCCGTCTATGGTAATGAGAGTTTTGCTGGGTATAGTAGCCTGGGCTGGCATTTTTGTTCTCTTAGGGTCTGCATAACATCTGTCCAGGATCTTCTGGCTTCTGGTGAGCAGTCTGAAGTAATTATAATAGGCCTGCCTTTATATGTTACTTGATCATTTCCCTTACTGCTTTTAATATTCTATCTTTATTTAGTGCATTTGTTGTTCTGATTATTATGTGTCAGGAGGAATTTCTTTTCTGGTCCAGTCTATTTGGAGTTCTTTAGGCTTCTTGTATGTTCATGGGCATCTCTTTCTTTAAGTTTGGAAAGTTTTCTTCTATAATTTTGTTGAAGATATTTGCTGGCCCTTTAAGTTGAAAATCTTCATTCTCATCTACTCCTATTATCCATAGGTTTGGTCTTCTCATTGTGTCCTGGATTTCCTGGATGTTTTGAGTTAGGATCTTTTTGCATTTTGCACTTTCTTTGATTGTTGTACCCATGTTCTCTATGGAATCTTTGGCACCTGAGATTCTCTCTTCCATCTCTTGCACTCTGTTGCTGATGCTTGCATCTATGGTTCCTGATTTCTTTCCTAGCATTTCTATCTTCAGTGTTGTCTCACTTTGGGTTTTCTTTATTGTTTTTACTTCCCTTTTTAGGTCTTGGATATTTTTGTTCAATTCCATCACCTGTTTGGTGTGTCTTCCTATAATACTTTAAGGACTTCTACCTCTTTAGCAGTGTTCTCCTGTCTTTCTTTAAGCGAGTTATTAATGCCCTTATTAAAGTTCTCTACTAGCATCACAAGATATGATTTTAAATCCAAGTCTTGCTTTTCAGGTTGGGGTATCCAGGACTGGCTGAGGTGGGAGTGCTGAGTTCTGATGATGGTGAGCAGTCTTGATTTCTGTTTGTAAGATTCTTATGTTTGCCTTTCGCCATCTGGTAATCTCTGGCATTAGTTGTTAAAGTTGTCTCTGGTTGGAGCTTGTTCCTCCTTTGATTCTGTTAGCCTTTGTCAGCAGTCCTGGGAGTCCAGCTCCCTCCTGAGTCTCAGTGGTCAGAGTACTCTCTGTAGGCAAGCTCTCATAGTGCAGGGATGGTGCACAGAGGTCTGGAGTTCAGACCTGTCTCCTGGCTGAAGATGAAGGCCTGAAACAGGGCCTGTCCCAGGAGATGTGTTGCCTCTGCAGTCTGCTCTCTCACCTGCACAGACTGGTCTCCGAAGAACCTGGCACACAAGATGGCTCTCTCACCTGCTCTGGCAGTCAGAGCCCTCCCAGTCAGCCACCTCTCCTCTGGTGGGGAAAGGTGCCCGGATGTCTTGAGCTTGAAACAGGGTCTGTCCCAAGATGGCTCCCACACCTGCTCCAGCAGTCAGAGCCCTCCTGGGTGGACAAACAGCTCTCCTCTTGCCGGGAAGGTGCCCGGATATATGGAGTCTGAAATTGGGTCTTTCCTAGAAGCTGTGTCACTTCTGCAGTCAGCTTGCTCACCCTCTGCAGTCCGGGAGCTGACCTGCGCAGACTCTTAATATTTTATTTTTACAGTGATCCTGAGTCATAAGCCACTTTCATCACTATTTCCTGGTGAACAGATATTGTTATGTTTAAGGAAAATTAACTGCCATAGACTATTGGCTATTTAATTTTTTTCTTATTCAAGCAGAAACCAAATGTTTATTCTGATCTCAACTCTCTGTACAGTTCCTGGCAACAGTATACTATGGGAGTATTCTAATTTAATGTATGTATAAGTACCAATGAAGAGATTCTGAAGTACTATAAAGTCTTCCTGTCTCTCTCTCTCTCTCTCTTAAAGTGTAAGTCCAAAGTATACAGTATACATACATACATACATACATACATACATACATACATACATATATACAATCAAGACAGTTTAAATGTTAAACTACGTGTTTCAACTCTTCCTGCTGGAGCAGTCATAGATTGAGAAGGCCCAATTTTATAGACTGTGAGAAAAGATGGTGGGCCACCATCTTATTCTTTTTTCTTCAGAGAATCTCAGGATATTATTAAAAGTATGAATTTGTGTGTCGTCTATCTTTCCATCAGGTGAAATGAGATGCTATGTTTTCAATACAGTCAAAGCACTTGGTCTATCTAGCCTATACTAGCTGGCCTCTCCTACCTTCATAATTGCTGCCTCACTAGCACAGACCTGTAGCTATTTCTTGAATCTCAGAGTCCACTGTCTCCTGCCTGGAGAGCTGTCTTCCAACTCTCCACATGCCCTGTTCCTTCTGCCTTTCACTGTCAGATCATACTTTATCACACCCCCCAAGAAAGACCCTCCCCAACAATTGCTTCAGCTATTCTCTGCTCCCAAACTAGACTGCATGTCTTATTAATTTTGGTTGATGAACAAATTCATCTTCATTTCTGACTATGTTCCCTCCAAATTTCTGAAGTTAGCTTTGTGTGGGTTAAAAGGATTTTTATCCCTGTATTTAAAACTGATGGAAATGTTTAATTTGTATATTGTCAGTGAATGTGTATGGTACATGTTATTGCCTGAAAAAGATGATACTGGATACTATGAGGTGCTCTAAAATATAAATAATTGTGATTTAGAAGATCTGATAGCTCCTGAGATAAGTGTGGCATGGCACATGGCATCTAAGGACTATTACTGAGACATAGGAAGCCATGCTAGAATAGAGGAGATTGGAGCACAGAAAAGTCCATCTTGGCATTGAGAGGTTTGGACCATAAAACCTTCTAGGCAAGGTTTTAAAAGAAGATATTGGAGGTTGGGTATAAAAGATACATTGGTCTCTGAAAGATGAGGAGTAATTGGGATAATTACGGAAGTTTTATCACCATTAGGAAGATATTGGCTGGGAGGAATCTATCCTGAAGTCCAATAGGACACCATCTGGAAATCTGTCTGAATGAAGACACATATCCTAATGTTGTTTGGGGGTCTGCACAAAAGTTCAGTTTAAGGATTGTATGAAGACAGCAAGAAGCCTGGCAAGGAAGTAGAGCTGGAGCCGCAGGCACACCATGTAACTTTGTTTTTTATTCTTCTCTCATATACTCCATCTTGACCTCGGTTTCCTCTCCCTCCTCTCTTCTCACTCTTAGCCCTACCTCTCCTCTCCCTGAGATCCACTCCTCCTCTGTTTCCCTTCAGAAAATGGCAGGTCTCCTAGTAATAATAAGTTGCAATAAGACTTTTTCAAGAAAAGATAAAATAAGAATCTAGATAGATAGATATCTGTCATCACAAATGCTTCAAATGCATAATTTTATGTAATAGTGTTCATGGTAGAGGGGAGTCTTCCTGTGTTAAAAATGACTAAATAAGACCCAAAGTGCAAGTGTACTTTGCCAAGTTCACCTTTGCTAGTACAGAGAGGAGTCCTGTTCAAATATGCTGCATTTCTCTGGGCCTATAGTAATGGTTGCTTTATTTTTTCAGTTCTGAAAGTTGGAATTTTAATAGTGTTAAGCATGGTCACTAGAGCCAAGTAGGGGGGTGCATTACTTCGTATCTCTGAATTTGAAACTAGTCTGGTCTACAATACAAAGCAAATTTCAGGACAAACAGGACTATACATAGAAACTCTGCTTTGAAGAAAAAGGAATGGTGACTAGGTTCTTAGACAAATGGCTATTGTTTATGTATTTATGTATTTATGTATTTTTTTTCGAGACAGGATTTCTCTGTATAGCCCTGGCTGTCCTGGAACTCACTTTGTAGACCAGGATGGCCTCGAACTCAGAAATCTGCCTGCCTCTGCCTCCTGAGTGCTAGGATTATAGGTGTGTACCACCATGCCCAGCGACAAAAGGCTACTTTTTAGTGTTCATACTTTAAAAAATAATTAGAACATTGACACAACTGCAGCCTTTTCCACAACTGAAGTCTCTCCCCAGTTGAACTTCATTCAGTCTAAGGACTTAGTTTCAGAGCATTCAGCCCTCCATATCCTTAGGTTCCATATCAATGTATTCAACCAACAGTGGATTTGAAATATTAAAAAATGAATCTGAATGAATCAGATCCTTTCTTCAGTCACTGCCATGAAAACAATGAACTGTTAATGCTGTAGTTATATTATACATGATATTATGCATAATCTACAGATGGCTCAAAAGGCCCGAGAGTCTATGTGTGCATTATGTGCAAATATGGCACCATTTCTAATAATAGGGTCTTGAGCATCGATAAGTTATGCTATCTCTAGGGATCTGAACCTATAGAGACCAAAAAAAAAATAATGATTCTATTTATTCCTTCCCATTACTCCCTTGAAGATCCAAACTTTAATTTTAGCTTTATTTTGTGCCGGGTAGTATTTTGTCAAGTTGATCCAAGCTAGAGTCATTTGGGAAGAGGGAACTTCAGCTGAAAAAAAAAATGCCCACAATCAATTGGCCTGTAGGTAAGCCTGTGGGGGCATTTTCATGATTAAAATTGATGTGGGTAAACCAGATAACTGTGGATGGTATAAGAGAGCAGGTTGAACAAGGCATGGGGAACAAGCTAGGAAGCATCATTTCTCTGCAGCTTCTGCTTCAATTCCTGTCTCCAGGTTTCTGTTTTGAGTTCCTTCCCTGACTACCCTGAGCTATGGAGTATGACTTGGGAAATATAGGATAAAGTAAATCATTTGTTCTAACTTTCTTTTAGTCATGTTATTTTATTATAGCAGAAGAAATCCTAACTAAGACAGGATTGTACTAGTTACCTCTATCTTTGCTGTGATAAAATACCGGACACAAGTGACCTAAGTAAGTAAGGGTCAATTTTGACTCACAGGTTTGGGTACATTCCATTGTGACCATTATGATGTGGCAGCTAGGGTAGCACCAGCAGTGGTGGCAGAAGGGTGAGGTGGCTAGCCACACTGAATATGCAGCTGGAAATCACAGAAATGAATGTGTTCATGCATCCTTCCTTTTATTCTCATCAGGACTTCAGCTTATAGGATGATGCCGTCTACATTCATGGTCTTACCTTGGTTAAACCTCTCTGGAAAGGCTCTTACAGAAGGCTCTTACAGAGATAAGATCTTATGTGACCCTAAATCCTACTGAGTTGGCAATCAATATTAACATCAGAGGCGTAATTGCTAAATAGGGGGTTTGTAAAGAAAAGAAAAATGCATCACTCACACAGTACCTGATTATGTATTAAATGTATCTATGGATAAGAAGGCATTGTTTTGAAAAATTAATTAATTAGATTCCTTCTGGTCCACATGTATCACTGCAGTCTCATATTGATGAATCACCCCCTACCCCACAGCTTTACCTGGCTCTCAGGAGACCTGCTCCAACCCAGGACACCCAGGCCAGCCAACAATTAAGACAAAGGCGAAAGACAAGTGCAAGAACATAAGGAACAGAAACCAGTGGAATATGGCATCACCAGAACCCACCTCTCCTACTACAGCAAAGTCTTGATATCCTAACACACCTGAAGGTGTTAGGATACCTAACTGTGACCTTAAATACCATCTCATGAAGATAATAGAGGCCTTTAAAGAGGATATACATAATTCCCTTAAAAAAATACAAGAAAATGCAATCAAACAAGTGAAGGAAATAAATAAAATGGTCCAAGATATTAAAAAATGGAAATAGAAACAATAAAGAAAACACAAATGGAAGCAACCCTGGAGATGGAAAACCTAGGAAAGAGAACAGGAACTACAGACACAAGCATCACCGGCAGAATACAAGAGATTGAAGAGAGAATCTCGGGAGTAGAAGATACAATAGAAGAAATTGGTTAAAGAAAATGCCAAATGTAAACTATTCCTAACTCGAAACATCCAGAAAAATTGGGACACTATGAAAAGACCAAACTTAAGAATATTAGGAATAGAAGGGTTGAAGATTCCCAGTTCAAAGGGCCAGAAAATCAAATAATCAAATTCTAAATGTACAGAACAAGGAAAGAATATTAAAAGTTGCAAGCAAAAGAGGCCAAGAAATATATAAAAGTAGACTTATTGGAATTATACCTGACTTCTCACCTGAGACTCTAAAATCCAGAAGATAGTAGACAGATGTCTTGCAAACCCAAAGAGACCACAGATAACAGACCAGACTATTATACCCAGCAAAACTTCCAGTCACTATAAATGGAGAAACTGAGATATTCCATGACAAATTTAAATAATACCTTCCTACTAATCCAGCCCTACATAGGATATTAGAAGAAAAAGTCAAACATAAAGAGGGTAGTTACACCCCCCCGCAAAAAACCCCACAAGAAATTAATCATCTCATAGCAAAACCAAAAGAAGAATCACACACACACACAGTACCCCGTCAGACATCAAAATAACAGGAAGCAACAATCATTGGTCATTAATATCTTTCAACACCAATGGACCCAATTCACCAAAAACCAAACCAAACCAAACCAAACCAAACCAAACCAAACCAAACCAAACCAAACCCCAAACCAAACCCAAACCCAAACCCAAACCCAAAACCAAAACGAAAAAAAACCCCCAAACAAAAAGCAAAAACCAAAAAACAAGCTAACAGATTGGATACTAAAACAGCATCCATCAATCATTTGCACGCAAGAAACCCACTTCAGCAATATAAACATTACCTCAGAGTAAAGGGCTGGAAAAAGGTTTTCCTAGCAAACAGACTCAAGGAATAAGATCGAGTAGCCATGCTAACAGCTAATAAAATAGACTTTCAGCCAAAAGTTATCAAAGGAAAAAATCCAACAAAATGATGTCTCATTTCTGTACAAATGAAAAGGCACCCACATCCATAAAAGCAACTTTACCAGAGCTCAAATCTCATATTGAACCCCACACAATAATATTGGGGGACTTCAACACTGCACTCTCACAAATAGGCAGGTCATTGAAACAAAAACTAAACAAATACACAATGAAACTAACAGATGTTATGAACCAAATGGATTTAACAAATATCTGCAGAAGTTTTCACCCCCAAACAAAAGAATATACCTTCTCAGCAACTCAGAGAACTTTCTCCAAAATTGACCACATAATTGGGCACAAAGCAAGCTTCAACAGATACAAGAAAATTGAAATAACCTCTTGTATTCTATCAAATGACCATGGATTAAGGCTGGTCTTCAACATCAACAGAAACAACAGACACTATTAATGATGCTTTGTTATGCTTGCAGTCAGGAGCATAATTGTCTCCTGAGAGGCTCTACCCAGCAGCTGACTAAAGCAGGTACACATACCCACAGCTAAACACTGGACAGAGTCTGGGTCCCTCTTCAAAGAGTTGGGCAAGTATTGAAGGCCCTGAATGAGATAAGAACCCATAGGAAGACTAACAGAGTCAGCTAACTTGGACCCCTGGGAGCTCACAGAGACTGAGCCAACAAACAAAGAGAATACACCAGCTGGACCAAGGCCCCCTGCACATACGTGGCAGATGTGCAGCTCAGTCTCCGTATGGTCCTCCCAACTACTGGGTTGGAGCCTTTCCCTCTCCTAAAGCTGTAGCCTGATTGTGCTATCCATTCCCCAACAAGGCTGCCTGTGTGGCCTCAGTGATTAGGATTAGGATGTGCCTAATCCTGCAGAGAATTGATGCACGGGGGGGTGGGTGGGTGGGGGTGGGTGGTGGGGTGGTGGGTGGGTGGTGGGATGGGGGCAGATACCCAGGGAGGGGCCAACCTATCAGAGAAGGGGAGGAGGAGCAGTATTTGGGGTGTAAATAAAAAGAAACTAATTAGTTAAGTTTGAGGTATATGCATTCACATGAATCATCTTTTTTTCCACATCCTTATTCCAGTAAGGATATTCATTCTCTCTACTTTCTCCACTGTGAAGAGATCCAGGAACTATAGAAAGACTGGCACTGACTCTAACGTTGTTCCCCTACAGGAAAATAATTTCCCTCCATCACATGTGTCAGTTTACTACCAGCTTGACTAGCACAGGGAATAGTCCTACAACTTGGCCTAACATGGATATAAGCAGACACTGAAAATAGTTGGAAATTCAGCTTCTAGGTGTAGTAACACCACAGCAATGCCAATCTGAATGCACACCTACCATCACCCAGGCATGGTGGGGGCAGATTTGAAAGTGTTCTAGCTAATTCTCACAACAGTACTGTCTCCTTATTTCTTCATCCATGACTTGTGATTTCAAGTTCAGATCTTGCCATGGTCACCTGGTTAGGAATCTAGTTGGGATTCAACAGCAAGCTTGCCTGTTCCTTAGCTTATGCTTCTTTTACTGTGAACAAAGATCGAGCCTGCAGAAATCTCTACAAAGATGTGTGCTGCCCAGTGAGCCATGTGATGGGGGAGGGGACCCCATGCTATCTGTTAGAACAGTGAATTCCTAAGTACCAGGAAGGGAGAGAGAATTTGAGTATCGGGGAGCTCCAGCTGGGAGTGTGGCCAAGCAGATGAGGTGAAGCCTCAGGGAGGCTGCAGGATAATCTAGATGTTTTCTCATCTTTCAACAAGATACGAAGTACAATTTTACACCAACCCCCTGAAAAATACCGTTGACACATGCAAGAAGCCTGTTGTTGGGTCAAAAATTCTTCTCTGGAACCATCAGGCATCTGTTTCCTCAACACTGCCTAGAGGTTAAAGCCCATTTTCCCTTCTGGTACTAAAGTCTACAAGATGAGTTTAGAGTTGTATCCAGCAGGCACCTCATTCCAAATGGAACACTAAGCATATTTTCTTTCTTGTTGTCTCCTCATGCAGGCAGCCTCCTTCTGTTGCTAGCTCGAGGGGCTATCTTCTTTTAGTCACAGCGCTAGGAAGGCTTTTTTTTGTAGCTCTATCATAGAGTCATATGTTCCCTGATTTCTCTCTAATCCAAGCAAGTTTGCCTAATAAAATTGCAGGCATACAAGCCCACTCTGCCATCCTGAAACAGTATGTCAAGGCCTAAGAGACTATATGGTGGCCAGAATGTCTTGTCAGCCCTGAGGCATGATGGTTCTGTGATGAGGTTTAATTTATGTAGGACAAAAGCAAGCTGCTAATCACTTGACTAAGGCACTATGGACACTCCGGGCTGGAAAATGTCTTGCCGTGGAACTGTGTCCTGTGTATTACAGGACACCCAGCTGCATTCCTGCCCTCTCACTAGCCCTCGTCAAATATCTCCTGGAAGGCAAAGACTCACCCCCAGCTAGCACTCACTGTCCTGCTGTCTCTCTATCTCCCTCCCTCCCTCACCCCCCATGTATGTCATGTTTGGAATAGATAGGTTTCTTATTGCATTATTAATCTTATGAATGGTACTTAGGTGGTTTTGTGCATTAAACGTTGAAAAAAATTTTGTTTGTATACTTCTAACGATTACTGTAAAGATAAAACTCGGGGTTGTATAAACTCTGGAATCTGTGCAATTACTTGAAACCATCTGGAGTGAAACCAACCCCCAGTCCTGACACACCTGCCCTGAAACGTGCTGATGGAAAGCCAGAGGAAGGGGGAGGGAGGAACCCTTCCAACTTCAGGAAAAATGAAAGCCCATGAATAAATTGCTTTTAGCTCCTGAACAATTCTGCCTTCTGGATTTCCATTCAAGGCAGCAATAAATGCTTCTTTCAATTGCTCTCCACTTCGCATAATGGCACAGGGTCAGAACAATAGCAAAGAGGTCTTGTGTGCAGAGAGGCAGTTTACAGATTAGATGCACTGATGCCAAATACGAAGGGTCCAGTTTCCCTTGAGGACTGGCACTTGTCTTTCCTTTCTCAGTAGGATTACAATGCTCATCACCCCACACCTCTCTCTCTCGCTCTCTCTCTCACACACACACACCCTTCTCTTGAATACATCCCTCACATAATACACTAAACACACACACATACACACACCCACCTCTCACACACATTTCACACACATACAGCTCTCTCACACACATAAACCCACATACACCAAAACCATAAATACACCAACAGACATACACACTACACAGCACATGTGTAACACACACATACATATACAATCATACACATACCATATGCAGACTCCCATTACACACATCCTACACAATACACACACAAAGATACACACATCACACACCACACTAACATACACAATCACATACATACACATGCACACACACAGCACATACAGAGACACATACAGAGACACAATCATTCCCATAACACACACACACCACACATGCATGTGTGCCCTCGCGCACACACACACACCACACACACACACACACACACACACACACACACACACACACACACACACCTCCACACACTGTCTATTTCAGACTCTCCAGAGGATGCTAAATGCCAAGCTCATCAAACATTCTGATCCTCTGTACTCCCACTGTCCTCAGGCCTTGACCATGGGAAGAGATCTGGATTACAGGGGCTCACTTGCCATTTTAACAGACAAAAGCATGATAAACTGGGTCCTTGAAGACTTCCTTTTTTCCTCACTAAGACGTCAATATCTTTTTCCTTGAGGCGATGTGCACTGAACTATAATTCTGTTATGTACTTTTCCACTATATTGTTTCATAAGTTTTTTTTTAAATCAGTCTACAAATGGAATGATGAAATGACTATGTACTCAGATTTCTATCTCCAGAGCCTGGGAAAGGCCGTGTGATGTAGTTGGCCTCCCTTCTCTGCTCAGTGTGAAGAGAGGGAATACTAACTCCTAACTAAGTCCAGGTTTCTTCCTCCCATTCTCCGTTTCTTTGTTTCCTTGGGCATCACACAATGAAATTCTCATACAGTCTTCCCCAGAGATCATCAAGTTTCCTTATTCTATATCATCTTCCTGAATGATTTGATCTAGTCCTTGATTTAAAGATAGAGGCTGTTGATTTGCTAATCTCTTGTCATTTTTTCCACTCTAACAACTCCCTGGCCATGCTTCAGATAGTCTCACCTCCATACCTTGTCCACTATCTGTAAGCTTAGATTTTTTTTAAAGATTTATTTATTTATTATATGTAAGTACACAGTAGCTGTCTTCACACACTCCAGAAGAGGGCATCAGATTTCGTTACGGATGGTTGTGAGCCACCATGTGGTTGCTGGGATTTGAACTCGGGACCTTCGGAAGAGCAGTCGGCGCTCTTAACCACTGAGCCATCTCTCCAGCCCTTAGATTTTTTTAAAACTTACTTTTAATAAGGGTTCATAAACACTTCAACACCCTCATCTCGTCCACCATCCAAAGGCAGGGGAGAAAGGGTGGTAAATAGGGCCAGGGGATATGGACCTGTCTAGAAGTAGTTCTTTGAGGTGATTCCAATCTCTGTCAGGATACCAGCAGACCAGTTTAGTAGTCTCAGGATATCAAACACAAATCAACAGTGGTGACATGATCCAGCAGAAACAGCCAGGCCTCCACTGAATCACCACGAGTCAGTGGGAGTGGCCAAGACATCAGGAGACCATCTTTGCCATGCCTCTCTCAATGAATTGAAGATCATTGAAGATGGGAGACAAAGGAAGCATTGTGAAGCTAGCTATGTAAACCACTGTCTGTTGAGTGCTATTTATGCTCTCTCCAAACATCACGTGTCCTCCCATGGGTCTTGCCTTAGCAAACACCATATGGGTCTGCATCACATGACATATCTGGAATCTTCCACTTCAACTGTTAGACCTTTAATATTTTGGCTCTCAATGAATGGCTCCATCAATATCCCAGACACTTGGTCCCCACAAGCATGCATTCAGCATTGATTCTTCTTTCTGCTCAGCTTACATTCTAAGCCCTTCCCTGTTTGTGTTTTTATCATTATCTATCTAGTAACTGTTCTTGGTATCTTTCCTTAGACTCCTACCATTTTCTCTGATTCCAAACATCCTGAAAATTCAACTTTCTTCTTATAGCCAGAAATCAAACTTAACTCAAACTGTGATGTACACTTCTCCACCTAAAAAAGCCCCCCCCTTTTTAAAAATGGAATAAAGTCTAACACCCAATCCTGGATTGGCCTGGGTCCACTCTGCTTTTTTAGCCCCACATGTCCTAGTGTGTTCTGCTTATTGTTGCTGTGTTGAAAGTTGCCTAATCCTATCAGCTGCCCAGCCTTTTATTACATCTGATTCTGTGTGTTGGTATTCTGTCTGGACTCCATCCCCACAGTTCCTGGCAGCAGACAGGTGTGTTCCTCCTCACAGTTACCTTGCAACAGCTAGGTAGGCTTGGCCCACTATAAGAGGGGCTGCTTGGCCTCTCCTCTCTCTCTTAGGCTCTTGCCTCTCTCTTGTCTCTTGCTCCCTTGCTCCCCCATCCTTCTTCACCTCTCTCCACACAGTCATGGCCAGCCTCCACCTCTCTACTCTCTCCTTCTCTCTGCCTTTCTCTGCCTCCACTACTCTCTTAACTCCCCTCCCCATGTCCTAAATAAACTCTGTTCTATACTATACTGGTGTGTGTGTGTGTGTGTGACTTGTCTCTCTGGGGGAAAGGGTGGGCCCGCTGAGGCACCCCCTTCCCCCACACCCTGCCAGAACATATCCTTATAGCTCTTTCTCTTATTATGATCATAACACTGTGGGTCGTTTGTTTGTTTGTTTGTTTGTTTGTTTTTCCTGATTCACATTGTCTGGGGATTTAGCAGAGACTCAATGGCTAGAGGTGGCTAGAAGGCTCATTTCCTGCCAATGATGGTATGACTCACAAGCTATGACTACTAGCCAGGCTGCCTGCATTACACTGGGTTGCTTTACAGCATGGAGTTCTTATAGAATTGAACTTTTCTTTTATAATATTTATGACTCAATGCTCTGGACATGAACATCTCATTGAACAGGATGGAAGCTGTGTGGTCTTTTATGAGTTACATGGATCAATTTAGCAGTTCTCTGCATGTCAGAGCAGTTCATAACCTGCGGTATGAACTTATCTAGCTTTTTGTCTCTGGTTCCTGGCTCGGAGCTTTAAAATTCCTTAGAATTTTCTGAGTGATCAGAGTGTCTATTGTTATTCATAGTAGGCCCCTAAAAACGTGAATTTATGTTAAAGTGTAAGGGATTAGTTCACTGGGAGGTAGCTTTTTGGATGGAGACTTATTGCCAGAAAAAGCAGTAATGTGATTAGGGAAGTGGGGCTTTTAGCCCCACCCCTGAGCTCTGGAGAGGGAAGAAAGGCTTGAAGAATCAAGTTCAATAATGTAGCCAATGATATGCAATGAGGCTTTGAAAGAAAAAATAAAAGTGCTAAATCATGAGGTTTATCGTGCTTCCTGATTGGTGGACGTAATGATGTACTGGGCAGCATACTGAGTTCCCAGAGAGCTCCCACTCTGGCACCCCCCCCCCCCCAGTCTTTGCTTATGCACCTGTGTACCTGGCTACTCATTATTTAAATATTTATAATAAAATTATAGCAGCAGGTGTAGTGATTTCCTGAGTTCTACCATTTGTTCTAGCAAATGACCAAATCCAAAAGATGTCTCCCATTTTACTGGATGGTAGGACGTCTGGTTGGTACTAAAGAGCTGTTGTTGGAAATTACAAACCTACCCAGATTCAAGAATGCAGACATTCTTGATAGGAGGACTACCAGTGCTCCAGGGTCATGTTTTTAAAGTCAGGGCCCTTTGTCTGTGTACTTCATGAAGTACACAGTCATTATGTATGCTTATTAATTTGCATGGTCTTCTACAAATCCATACCTTAATTTACTACATTTCATTTTCTATTTTGTGTTTTCCAAATTTTCTACAAATAATAGCATATATGCACAGAATTTATTTTGGTCATATCCATCTTCTTCGTCCTTTCTCCAGCTTTATTCCACCAACATATTTCTCATCTCTCTCTTAACTTTTGCATTTTTTTAAAAAAATAACCCTCTAACTCCAATCAATGATACCCATATGCACATGTGTAGGGTAATCCATCCACAGGGGCATAGACAACCTTTGTAGTTGCCCCTTAGTATTATGTTTTTTATCCTTAACTATTTAATGGACAGCAGGAAACATTTTTTTCTCATATTTCCCATTAATGCAGCTTTGAAGGAGATAAAGATGCTGGCTAACAGAAAGAAAGGAATTAACACTGACTGGATAGTTATCGACGGGCACATCCCTTTCCTTTCATGTCCTCTTTAACTCTAGGACCCCTTACCTAACACAAGTGGCCCTACATCTCACAGATGAGCCAAGTGGAATCCAGAGGCTTCAAGTCAGTTGCTTAGAGTCATACAGTTGGCATAGATGGCACAAACCTGGACTTAGACACAAACATTTCCGATTCCAGAGTTCCTCTATCACCTTCAATTCCTTGTAGAAAGCCCACCATGCCATCTCTGGTCCCCTGTAAAACAGGGTTGCAGGTTGCTGGTGCTTTCATCCAGTCATGCTAGGAACAGATGATCATGAAGAAGCAAGGGCTCTTTTGCCTCTTCATCTCCTTCCTTCCCCTGCTAGTCTCAACAACATTTATGGAAGAATAGAAGGAAGGATTGCAGGCCCAAGGGGGATAGGAGCACCATAGAAAGATCAACAGAGTCAACTAACCTGGACCGTTGGGGCTCTCAGAGATGGAACCACCAACCAAAGAACATATATGGGCAGGATGTAGGCTTCCCAGAATATATGTAGCAGGTGTGCAGCATGGTCTTTATGTGGGGCCCTAACAACTGTAGTGGGGGCTACCCCAAAAGCTGTTGCCTGTACATGGGATATGTTCTTCTAGGTGAGCTGCCTTGTCTGGCATCAGTGGGAGAGGAAGCATCTAGCCTTGTAGATACATGAAGTGCCAGGGTGTGTATGGGGGTTACCCAGGTCAGCCCTACTCTCTCAGAGGAGAAGGGAAGGGGGTATAGGGGAAGGACTGTGATGGGGGTGACCAAAAGGTGGGCAGTGAGTGAGGTGTAAAGTGGAGGAATTTTATTTTCTTCCCAAATACAAAGCACATCAGCAGCTATGGCATGAGGAAAATTTAACAGCACCTATGCTGTCTTCTTTCTCTCCAGAGTCTGCTTAAAACAAGGTAAGGGAAGTTTATGGATAGTGTCTTTTCTCATCACTGACAAAACAAATAAACAAACAAGAACAAAAACACCCAAACAAACAAACAAACAAACAAACAACACCAGCTCCCCCCGCCCCCGTCCCTCTATAGATAGCATGGTGCATTAACTTCTGGCTTTGATGCTGTTAGGATCTTGGGCATAGGTGTGGGATTTCCAGTCGGGGTGAAGAGTGAAGGTTGAGGTGGGATGTCATTGTGTTTTCCTGTCATGAAACCCAATGAATATCCTGACTCTTGTCAGAAAGACCAGGTAGCCTCAGCCAAGCTAACTATATTAAATGTAATTATAGAGTCAGGAGCTGAGCCACTCAGGCACAAAACCTTTTAAAAAATATATAAGCAAATGTGCATTTGTATATATTTTATATAAGCTAAGCTAACCCTTCCTCCCTCAAAGAGTACTGTCACCTAAGCTCAGATTGCTCTATTATAATCAATGGAACAGAGCAGCTTTCTATCCAAGGCTTATAGGTTTCAATTACTTCAGGGGACAATCTGGCGAGTGAAGATAGAAAATTTGCCTCTAAGTAGCACTTGCGAAGAATTTCAGGCCTTATGGAGGATGGCACAAATGATCCTTACCAATATATTTTCCCTTCTCAAAATATGGGACACCCATAAAAGGAGCATGCACGTGTGCATGTGTGTGTGTGTGTGTGTGTCTGTGTGTTCAGTGATTAAATAGTAAACATACAGAAATTATATTGTTAGTCATCCTCAATTGTATCCAGAGAGCCTTTTATACAAATATATAAAAGAGCACTTAACTAGCAGAATTGCTATTTACTCTCTTGTATCTACTCATTTTATAGATCCTAAACTTTTAGGTTATTTTATTTTATTTTATTTTTTATTTTTATTTGGTTTTTTTAGAGACAGGGTTTCTCTGTGCAGCCCTGGCTGTCCTGGAACTCACTCTGTAGACCAGGCTGGTCTCGAACTCAGAAATTTGCCTGCCTCTGCTGCCCAAGTGCTGGGATTAAAGGCGTGCACCACCACGCCCAGCGGTCATTTTATTTTTTGTAATAGATGTTAAATATAAAATGATAATAACCGTGAGAAAAACTTAACTTTCTATTTCTATTATCAATAAAATTGCTATTATAAAGAATTAAGTTGATAACAAACCATGTGTCTTTTATTGGCTCCTATGTATTCACTTGCTTTGTTCTTATGATCGATCCTCCAAGGTCAGTGCTATATCATCCTAGCAACTGAAGGAGTCATAAGGATACTGGTAATTCTAGTGAATAGAAATGAGGATAGTCCTGAAGGAAATGGGTAGCTCTGCAGTTAAATAAATACCTAGACCTAATTAAATGTACATAGAATATAGGTGACTGTCTATATCTGTACATGTACAGAAGCAATATGTGTGGCTTAAAAGTGAGCCATCATTAGAGACAGAAGGTCCTGGTTTTTAATTTGCTTTTGAGGACTAGTATTAAAGCCAATGTGTAAAAGTGGGGAAGAATTGAATTAAAATAGAACCGATGGGAGAATCAGGATGGCTGCATCATCAGCTGGCCCCAGTGATTATTGGGACAAGTTTTACAAGTTGTTTGTAGGCATGGCTACAGGGGACACACAGGCTGAGGTCTCAGCTGTGTTAACGCCTCTTATGCCTGGGGTAAGATGAAGAAGCTGAGAGAAAGACAAAGACAGGTACTAGCAAACGAAGAGAGAAAATGGAGGGAAAAAAGGCAAGATGGAGCTGGTTAAATCCAGCCCTGTGCAAAGTGGTATCAAGTTTGAGAGATATTCAGACCAGTTTGGGTTGGTAGGGATGATGTCATTTGTAAGAGAAAGAACCAGACCAGACCAATCTAAGTGTGGAAAACGTATTTTGCTATTAAACCCCACAGAAAGAGTACAATAAAGGCCATGATCTCCAAGAAGTAGGGCTTAGTAGCATTCACGGAAGAGTGAAATCACGTAGGGATTAAATAAAGAAGATAGAATTTGGGTCAGGTTTGTATAGGTCTAGGTCTACGGGAGTTGTTAGCACATCTGAAACAAAAGCTAAATGGGGATTTTCCTGCCCCCATCAAACTTATGGACAGCACCTTAGATCAGCGACTACTAACAGAATTAACAGTTTGGCAAATCCCTAGATAGATTTTTATGCATCTTTAAAAAGAAGTATAGATGCAACTGGGAAAGCCTGCCACCGATCGATACATTGATGTGTCTTCTTTTTTTTTTTTTTTTTTTTTTTTATTTTGATCCTAATTGGTCTCTGTCGGTGTGTGCAAGCCCTGTAAATAGTTGTTCATGGATCAGATTTACATAATCAAAGCTTGATAGTCCATGGAGGTATGGAGCCCTGTGCTTTTGGGGGACATTTTAGGATGAAATAGGTAGGATACCATCTCCTTCAACATTTATGTAAAATAAGTATTTATGATCACTTAAAAATGTTTAATTGAAGAAAAATATAGCAAAGAAGACAAAGAAGACAATTGGTCCGGGGAGGTATCAGGCATGTGGGACTCAGAAGCTTGGGTAAGCTGCACAGAGAAGCAACAGTTAGTGAATTCTATTGTTTATTAAGCCTTTAATGTGTGGTCTTTCTACACAAGCACATTTCCAACCTCAGGATCTCTGTTTTTAATTTATGTACAATAGAATTGTATATATTTATGGCATATGGCATGATATATGTGCATATTTTAGAAAGCTAAATCAAACTAAATAGCAAATATATACATACATACATGTACCCCACTTACCATTTAGTTGTTGTGAGGGCCTTAAAATAATTTCTTTTAGAAAGTTTTTATATTCAATAAATAATTTTCTATAGTTACTTATCTCTTGAATTTATTCCCCTTACCTAAAAGTTTGTACTCTTATTTATTCTTTTTTTTCTTCTTCAGAAAAAGTTTCCAAATTAAGCCACCATCTTTAGCATAGAATGTTCATCATCGTCGTCGTCGTTGTCGTCGTCGTCGTCGTTATTTTGCCTGTTCTTACTTGTAGATATGTGCAATCAGAACTCACACCTGAGTGTGCAGACCTGCATTTAGATGGGCCGGTCAGGTCCCTGAGAGTAAAAACAGTGTAATTGTCAGGTGACAGAACCAATATTTGAAAACACTAGTTACTTGGTTTCCAAGCATCAAGTAATTGTTTGGTAAGTATCCATCAAAGAATACAGCCAAAGTCTGTACTCTGAATCACAAGTCACTTTCTTAATTTGTTATCATATTGAAGACAGATGGTCAGTATAGACCCGTGTATCCACTAGTTTCTAGACTAACATAAACATGGACAGCATCATAGTTTCTTTTAGATGGCATCTCTGGCATCTTTCTCAATACATCAATTTTCTCTCCTTCTTTCTCTCCCTCTCTTTATCCATTTGCAGCTTATGTAACTTAGGCTGATTTTGAATTTGTGTC
The DNA here is from genome assembly GCF_000001635.26 of Mus musculus. Lineage (NCBI taxonomy): Eukaryota > Metazoa > Chordata > Mammalia > Rodentia > Muridae > Mus > Mus musculus. The sequence goes on from NC_000074.6 coordinate 96,286,527, forward strand.
TGAGGTTCAGGCTCATGATCCTTCTGCCTGAGCCTCCTAAGTGCCAGGACTATAGGCAGGTGCTACAGTTGTATTTCTATCTCATGGTTTGATTATTCAACTGCCCAGTAGAGATGGCACAATGTTTTGAATTCTCGAAGTCCTGTGGCTATTTTATATTGCTGAAGTAAGGTTTACTTGGTTACAAGTGAATGAATACAGTTCTTATTCAGTATATACTTGGAAATAGGACCTACGAGCTTGAAAAACAAGACTGAATCTCAAGATGGAGTAGACTCAGAAGAATGGACTGGGAAGAAGAGACCCAGTTAGATCAGACCTTAAGGCCAACATTATCACCCAGTGTCCAGAATGGTGAAAGAATCCTGACTTTTTCTGCTTTGAAGCTAACAAGTTCATTTGTCAAAGGATCATGGATACTACAGAAAGCTGTGACAAAGGATGTTTGTTCTCCAAACTAAAACAGGAATGAGAAGCCCATGTTAATTTATGCTGTTTGTCTCCTTACACATTAGGGGCCTCAGAAGAGCCCCAATGGACTCTGAGTGCCAGTGTGTCACAGGAATGGGACTTGGGGTATTGGATTTATCATTTTGATAGTGAGTGGAAGGAGTCCTGTTCTTGACCAGGAGTTGGGGCGAAAGTGTAAGAGAAACATCACCTAATCCTCAAGGTTAGTTCCTATAAACACACCCCTAAAAATCACGTGGGGAAAGGTCAGAGACTTGAAATCTTAACACACCTTGCAAGAATATGCAGAGATGCACAATCCATGGCTGACTGCCTTTCCTAGACCTTACTATATGGCTTTGAAAATTCTGAGATGGGCATATGAATATTTGCTATGAGTTACACGATCTAAAACTAATGCAGACTTTACTCCCCAAATTCACTGGACTATGGTATCTAGAGGTGGGACTTTTAGGGTTAGCCATCGAGTAGAAACCAACAACTGAATAATAGTTTCTTGTATGGCCACAGAGAAAGACCTGAGTGTACACATGGGCTCTCTTTGTCCTACCTTGAGACTCTGCCATTGCAAGAAGACCACATCAGAGTCAGCCACTCAACCTTGAGTAAGAACTATTAAGCAAAACAAACCTCTCCCCTCTTTTTTTGTGTGTATTTGTGTACTCATGTATGCACAGGTATATGTGTACTTGTAGATATGAGTGCACATGTGGACATGTGCATTTGGAGGTCACAGTTTGGTGTCAAGTATGCTCCTCATTTGTTTTCCTATCTATCTATCTATCTATCTATCTATCTATCTATCTATCTATCTATCCATCCATCTATTTTCTATGTATGTATCTATTATCTATCTATCTATCTATCTATCTATCTATCTATCTATCTATCTATCTACCTACCTATCTATCCATCTATTATGTATGTATGTATCAATATATTATGTATGTATGTATGTATGTATGTATGTATCTATCTATCTATCTATCTATCTATCTATCTAATCTATCATGTCGGGTTTTTTTCACTGAATCTTGGATGTTCTGTTTCATCTAGACTGACTGGCTAGCTAACTCCAGGGATCCTTCCATCTCTGCCTCTCCATGTTCCTTCTGGCTTTTAAAAAACATTGGTACTTTCTTTATTCATTCCTTGTCCAAGTTATCATTGAGTAGAGCATTGTTCAGTTTCCATGTGTATGTGGGCTTTCCATTGTTTTTGTTGTTATTGAAGACAAGCCTTAGTCCGTGGTGTTACTGAGTTTGTCTTTCAGACAGAAGACACTAGACTCAGAACATTCTGGGGGTTCTCTGGGGTCATTTGTGTGTGTATAGCTGCTAGATATTTTCTTGGAAGGCTTGGTTGGACAACAGGACACTCAAGCCAAAGTTCCTAACATACCAAGGATTTCATTTGTGACTTAGAAGATATTATAGCTTCAGGCAGCCTTTTGTTTGTTTGCTTTTTTTTTTTTTTCATTTGTATCCCACAACAACATGCATGGGCCTACAAGTCTTTTGTTTGTAAAGATCTTGGACTTGATTGCCAGCTCTGAAGTTCCTTTCCTGCTCTTTCCAGGGCACAGCCCCAGCAGCACACAGCAGGTGGTGACTAGGAAGGAGAATTAGGAGGGAAGGGTCCCTAATTAAGCAAATGAGAAATACTGAACGGTCCAGGGGCAGCACCGCCTGCCCTGTCCTTCTGGCCAATGCAAATGTGACCTTCCAGAGGCCAGAGCATGGAGCTGTTAGGGGTTTAGCTGTCACAGCTGAAATCACTCAGGGACTTGGGGAGGACTGCAGGGAGACCCTTGTTCTCTGGGCAGAAACTGCAGGCCTGGTCTTCAAAGGCCCACCGCTGTTTTGTGTGTTCAGAAGCAATTTGGAAAACACTGTCATGTCAACTTTATTTCCCAGCTCTCTAGGGGGACTCAGTGGTTGCCCATAAATAATGCTGCAGGAGGCTCAATGTAACTGTAAGGCATTTTGTACACCAGACTTAACTCTAAAATGTGTAGGAATCACATTTTTAAAGGAATTTTATTGTATAAAACTTATTGACAATTTTTCTATTTATTTTTACAAAAGCAAAAATGCATATTCATCGCAGGAAAACTTGACAGTGTGAACAAGCATGAAGCAAATGAAGATTCTCTGTTAACTAACTCAGGCTTTACCTTATAGTCATTACATAATTTAATGCTGTGTTCTCAAGGATGTTCAGATCTGCCTCTGTTTGGTAGAATGTGCTTTGTAGGAGGTTATGCACTTGAAGCATTAGTTATTTTGTGAGACATCAGTTGCTTATACCACGAGTTCATAAGGTCAAATTTTGTGACTGAAAGTGCTATGAATACTTGAGTTCCTGAGTGCACAGGTCAGGACGTAAGCATCTTACTCTGTACTGGATTTACTGACAAGTCATTTTGAGGACATACTATGTAATGCATCGCTCTTAACTGTAAAATATTTACTCTCCACAAGATGTTGCCCACTGGGTGCAATGTCTACCTCCGACCCTCCAAATGCTCAAGGAAGGACTCCATGAAATGGTGATGGAGAAGGAGTGGATATAGCAAAGGAAATTCTGTTGGAGGCTTTAGTCATCCTCCCTCCCCAGGGGACGTTTTTGTAATTGACATTTTTTAATTTTCACAGTGGGAGGTTGGATGGGCCTCAGCATCCAGTGGCTAAAAGCCAGCTGTGTTCCTAGACACCCTCCAACACACAGGGCATCTTGCCACAGTGGAGCATTATCTAACCGCCAATTTCCAAAATGCCAGCGGTGCCTGGGCTGAGATAGCCTGATTTGGCATACAGGTGGGCATGTGTCATTGGCCTCTTGAGAAGAGTAGGAAAGTGGAGGAGGCTCATGATGTGCTAAGTGAATACCTACAGGTCAGACATGGAGGGTTCTTATGTGCAGATAAGTGAGGTTATAAAGTGACAAAGAACAATCTCTTTTATTGAGAAAAAAAACCCTTGCCTTCTTTTCTTGGCGCAGATGGTCTTAGGCTCGTAAATCTGCCATTCTCTCAGTAATCACATGAAGAAAGGGGATGATTTAAAGCAGTTATAAGGTTTATCTTGCAGAAGGAAAGTGTGGGTGTCTGAAGAAGGATAGTAAACATAAATTCTGCTTTACATCTGAGCAGTGAAGCCATTTAGTGTATAACACGACTTCCACCTGAATTGTAGCTAAGAAGGAGGCGTAAGATACTACGATGACTTTAAATGATTGACGAGGGTTTCTGTTAAAGAAACACAAAGGCCTCTGCAGAGCCAGGACTTTCTGATATGCCATAATAGGATTTTTACTGTTTCTCTCACAGTCAAATAAAGTTCAGTCGTTGAGACAGATTGTTCTCCTATGTTAGTGCTTTCCAGGCTGCCTGTCAGAATCCTTTATTCAAAGAGACAGATTTATATTTCACAAGGAAATAATTTCTAAAGCTTTCCCATTAATGGCTTTTCATTGAGAGAAAAACCAGATTAAATAGTTTCACCCATAGATTGAGAGATTAGTTGGAATGAGCTCAGTGTGTGAAATATTGCAGTGATAATTTAAAGAAGGGACGATATTTTAATGCTGTGAAAATTACTGGTTTTCTTGCGTAAATTTCTAGTTACATTTTGCTTTGGTAGTTTTTTTCCTTAGCCCCGATATCACCTGGTAGAAAAAAAAAATCCCAAACAATTTGACTTCCGAAGCATTTAAATGTTGATGCAATAAACTTTATCAGCATCCACACACACAGGAACACCCCTGTTTTCACTCTTGGTACCCACATCAAGTCATTTCCACAGGCAAAAACTCATAAACTGGAAAAATTTTACTGTTTGATTCAAATAACTCATTTTTTCCTCCTCTTTCTCCTTATTAATTAACTTTTCTATCACAAGCCCTTTATGTAGCCAGATCATGTGACTACAGCTACAGGCTAGTCTCAGGCACTGTCCAATGTGCTGAATGATAGAATTAACTGCCTGCATGAAGAATTTGTGTACAGAGAATTGTGTGGGACTGTTAGGAAAATGCCAAGATCAGAAATTAGGGATGACTTTTTATTCTGTGTCATAGCTCATATCACTGTGACATTGGCTGATATTTTTAAGTCTATCATGAAATTCTTTTCTAGTTTAATGTCAAATTCCTCACTGAATATGTTTTTTTTGTTTGTTTGTTTGTTTTTGACAAACATTGAACTTGGGTCAATATTTAATCACTCACGAAGACCAATAAATCATTATATAAAGTGTATCTATGGGGAAAAAGAGGGCAGGCAGGGAGTAAGCTGTGGTATTTAACCCCTGCATTTTAACTGCAAGCTTGTTTTCCTTTTCATCTGAAACTTTTGGTGGGCATAGGGTGGCACTCTGTACACAGCCCCACCAAGTTTAAGAAAATGCTTCCTTATTATTCTTTCAGACCTGGGGCTGGATATATATCTATATCCCACAGAGTCTGTGCCTCCTCTTTCCTTATGTTTTAAAAGTAGTCCCTTTATTATCCTAAATTATTTTAATATAAAACTTCACATGTTTTTAGCTCCGATCCTACTTGATACTGATCCCATATTATCTTGTAGGAGTATGTCACTATAAGCAATCCTTACTGAATATGTGCTGCATATCTGACAAGTATTATGCAAAAATGTTTTCCTAATTCAAGTGACAAGAAATAATTTCTTTAGTAGAGCTTATGGGACTTTGTCTATTTATTTAATTATTTGCATGAATGTTTTGCTTGCATGTATGTGTTGCAGAAAATATTAAAAAATGAACTGGCATGTTTCTGCACTTGTGCTGGCAACTCTCTGCCCCAGCAGTCTGTTATTATCTCATGGAGATTCTCTGGCTGGGAGCCCCCAAAACTCTCCATCCAGCTAACTAAGTTCCCACTGGCAGGTGGTTAGTACACCAACTCCGCTTTTCAAATTACCCATGGCCTTTGGTATGCACCTCAGGCAAACCCATGCTTTGCCACTGTACCTTTCTCTCTTGAACTCAGATGAGCTGCCATGTGAAGGAAGACACAAAACAAGCTTAGTTCAGAACAATTGTTGGGCACAGCAACTAAAGTCCTAATCTTGTAAGCCTTATTAAATCTAAATCCTCTGGTGGTAAATCCTGATGGATCCACCACTGAAACCAGGAGACACTTGTAGCTACATCTTGGCCTCAGCTATCCCTGTCCCAAAAGACCTAACTCTCTCCTGCTTTCTCTCTTCCTTTGTCTAACCAGGAAGTTCTGCCTACTTGCCCAGTGATTGACTCCTTTATTCATTAAGAGATTGGTTTACAAATAGTCACCTTTGAGTATGACTCACTCCTTGTCTGAAACCCCTCTCAGGAGAGTGGAATTAGCATCAACATACAAACAGCACCAGGCCCATCCACAACATGTATGTATGAACATTTTTGCATGCCTGATGTCCAAAGATACCGGAAGAAGACATCAGGTCTCCCAGAACTGGAATTGCATATGGTTGTGAGCCACTGTGTGGATGCTGGGAACTGAACCTAAGTCCTCTACCAGAGCATTCAGTGCTTTTAACTAAAGAACCACCCTTTCTGCTCCAATATAGTATTTCTTAATGATTGACTTTTGGAGGATAAGTGAATAAGATATATTTGATTCTTTAAGTGTCAAATTTAATGGGATGGTTTACAAATTTCATTTCAAATGCCAATTCTAACTATATATAAGTCTATTAAGTTGTATAGATTTGGTGTTTTATTAATTTTGGTGTGTGATTGATGTTTTTATTTATTTGCAAGATTTTTAAGGTTAACATTTATTAACAATAAAACAAAAATACTTTTATTTTATTTGTGCATGTGTGTGTGTGTGCATGTGTGTGTGTGTTCGTGTGTGTGTGTGCATGTGTGTGTGTGTGTGTGTGTGTGTGTGTGTGTGTGTGTGTGTGTGCATTATATGTAAAGGTTCCCAGAGGCCAGAAGAAGATGTTGGATCTCTTAAAGCTGGGATTACAGGCACGTGGCACCATGCCTGGCTTTGAGCTCTACTCTAGTTAATTACTCAAGGAGTTGTTATTCCTCATGGAAGCTTTCTTTCAGTCTGTGGATAATTTTCAGCTGAGAGAGAGAGGGAGGATGAGAGAGAGAGAGAGAGAGAGAGAGAGAGAGAGAGAGAGAGAGAGATTAGAAAACTATTTCTGAGAGGTATAATGTCCAGGAAATAAATTTGGAAGTTAGAGGGACTCATGCATAATATGAGGTAGTGCCTAAGGATACTGAGTTAGAATGGGGATTCTTGGGTAAGTTTGGATACATTCATGACTTCCCAATGCTTCAGCTTTCTGGTAGGTAAACAAACAGCATTTATAACAGGGCTATATAATAGCAAAGCAGTAAAAATGCAATTACTAGGTGCAGGTATATTACCTGTATTAGAATATTGTCTGGGCCTAGTAAATGACCAATTAATGTTAGCCTTCTTATTATTTCATTAATACTTGCTGGTTTTCTTCCCAATTACTAGAATAAAACAAAAGCTACATTCATTTTTTTAAAGGCCACCTGAGACCATGGAAAAATACCACTTTTATCAAACTGTAGGTAGGAAAAGATATGAACTATGAGTTTAATATTTTAAGCTTTTTTTAAATGCATCAATGGAGATTCTGGTTACTAGTTTTCCCACCTTAATAAAATGATCCCTTCATCATTTATTGGCTTTGTGGTCCCAGACAAATCATCTAAACTCTTAGCACTTAGTTAGTTTATCAGTGGAAGAGGACAACTAGGGACCAGTACATTTTGGTCTTGAAGTTAGATAATCATTTTTGCTTGTTTATGAGGCACAAAGTCAACTGCAGCTACCTGATGCTGCAGGGTGTTTATGGGAAGAGACAGGAGGATGCCATAGGCAAACTTTAGCATTCCAGGAGGCTCAGCAGCCAGAAGAGCTTTTGGAATAGCAAGTTCAGAAGCTGGAGAATTAAGAGTCTCTCTCTTTCTCTGTCTGTCTTAATTATGTATCTCAGGTTGAATTAGAACTCATGGTCCTCCTGTTGCTGCTTCTTGAGTGCCAGGATTACAGACAGGTATGGGTCACCATGCTGGATCAGGTCTGTCTGCTGCCCCTGTCAGGTGTCTTGATGGAGAGTGTCTCTGAGTCCTTCTGCAGGAGCTGTGAATGTAGCATAGTAGGAGAGCACTTATATTGGCCTACATGTGTGAGGTATTGCGTTTAATTCGTAGCACTGAAAAAAGGAATAATTGCAAACCTTAGCATTTAGTTAAATTCTTTATTTTAATCCCCAGAGTTGGGGGAAGATGGACCTAAAGATTAGGATTAGAGGCAGAGCTTATACCTGACTTGTTATGAAACTTCCTTTCCTTCCTCTCATACCTTCTGGAAGCCCCCACACATTGTACAGCAATCAGATTAACTTTATATATTCTACCAGCTTCGGCTTATTTTAAAAACAGGATCCATGACTTTGCTTTTACTAAACTGAAGATATCCTTGTTTTAAGATCCTTCTTGCATCTTCAACAGTGATTCGTACCCAGATATTCTGATGTCATCTTATTTGGCTAATGAAAATGCAACCGGAATGGCTACAAATGGCTGCAATTCAAAATAAAAATGGAGCATTATCATATATACACATGCTGAGGAGATAACTAGATGATAATCAGGACCATGTATATGCAGAAAGGAGAGATACAGTCAATGATGTAATAAGAACCAGTGAACTTTGTATGTGGTGTAGTTATCTTGAGGGGGGGAAATTCCATTATTTAATACTGATATTTGAGAGTGCTGTGGGGCTAGCTTTTTTACCTCCATTTACTGAGAGCTTTGCAAAATGACCTTAAAGTTATATCGCCACAATACAGATTGCCTTATATTTTTGTTTGCCCTCTGCATTTACAGAGAGTCAAAGTAAGCATGAATTGAATAATGAGACACTGCTTTCTGCAGAGCAGTGGTTTTTTTAAAAAAGTGTAGCATGTCATTAACTCACTCTTTTCAAAGGGAGTTCAAATCAGTGTGTTAATGGAAGGATTTATTAACCAGCTGACTGAGACCCTACTCCATTAGAATAGAAACCTTGGTAGGCAAGGAGAATATCTTCCAGTGCTGATCATCTCAGTGTCCAAGATTGAGAGGTTGGGCTCACAAACCAAGAGGTTTACACTGCACTCTGAGAGGAAAGGGTTTGCTCATTTGGGTTTTGGAGCCAGAGACTACTGGTGTTGGGCACTAAGATCAGACACTTATTTTTCTGGAAGTGAACCACCAGTGCCCATGGCATCTGGCAGCTTCTGTAGTCTTCAGCTTTGGCAGCAGTGGTAGCAAATAGCAAGAATTGGCATAGATGGTGGTGTTTTCTGTGTGTGTGTGGTGTGTGTGGTGTGTGTGTGTGTGTGTGTGTGTGTGTGTGTGTGTGTGTGTGTGTGATATCATCTAATGCTGGAGTTCTGAGTGGTACCATCTAATACTGGTCTTAGGTGGTGCTGGGATTATCAAACTCTGTGGTGTCAAGGATTGCTGATTAAGAGTTAGTATAATATATTCAGCTCTTGATAGAAGCAAGCAGTACAGCTCTGGGGAGTTGATGTCCCCAGCTAGCCTAAGGTTTTCCTTACAGATCTTAAACCAGATATCTGAGGTCCTTTGGCTGTTCTCTGGAATCCTTAGTAACCAGGGTCCACAGTTTCTCTTATTCAGCTCTTCATATCCATCGTCACCTCTGTTCTCCATTGGCCTACTCTTGCCCTGAGACTCTTCAGGAGCCCTCTTGTTGCTACTGCCAACTTGCACTCTGCTACTGTTACCAGCTTTCAGTCTGATCAACTAATAAAGATCAAAAATAGTTTTTTTGTTTTTTAAACATCTGGGAGAAGCTTTTATTTGGCCTAGTGTTGTAGCAGCAGAGGCAACACAGGAGGCTGTCTTCTGATGCCTTAAATGTGCCAGATGGCCTATTCATAGACACAAAGGCAGTGTGATAAGGGTGCTTGCTTTAATAATGGCACAGTCCCAATCACCCGCATCAATCATGGAGTTCCGAACCCACAGATGAGGAACTGGTTTGAACCAATGGTAGGTCTTCTGGGAGGCCACCAAGAGCAAGTGCTCCTCCTCTGATCTGCCCGAATGAAAATGGCTGCAAGGTTATCTTTAGATAGATTAGTGTGATTCTTCCTACTGAAAGAACACAGGTGGAGCTGAGAGATTTATGAGTCAATATATTTGTTATTTTTTTTTAGCCTTTAAAAAAAACTAACAGGTAGAGAATACAGACACCCCTGCCCTGCCCTGTCCCGCAAAGTTGAACCTGCATTAAGTTTCAGTCTAATGCACTTACTATTTCTGCTATTTTCTGATTAGACTTGTCTTACTTGTCTAATTTTGCAGGAGAATTCATTTTACAGATGTTCTCACTTATCCTCTGAGGCCAGATGGGGCATAAATCTTAACAAGTAAGCACAAAATAGGATAAACGATCACTACCCAGGTTAGTTTGTATCATAAAAATGAATCCTATAAGCATGTAAATGTATGTAATTTTGAAATAAAATACCATCTGCTTTTACATCAAGAGATCCCATTAATTATCTATCCATGTTATTCTGTGGACATTCATCTTAGAGAGATAAAAAATGAAATTATCTAAATATGTAGTACTCAGTACTATTGCTTGTGCCAAATTAAAAAACATTTTTTTTTTCAATAAAGTGTGCTTAACTGAGTTAGGGTTTAAAGTCTGGAAGCAGTAGATTTCCCCAGAGTTGCATCAGATACTAGAATCAAGGGTTATTAACATTACAAAGAGCACCACTGTCCTACAGTGTCCCCGTTATCATTTTGAGCAGCTGCCTCAAGGCAACACATTTAACCTTGGGAAATGTGATAGAAATTGTGCATAGTCAAAACTGCAGTAGATTCCCTCAACTGGGATCTACCGTTAAGTGTTATTTAGCTGCAACACAACAGAAAGATGAAGCCCTTATCGCTTGATGTTTATCATTTCATTCTGAGTCCCTCAGTGCCGTTACATTACTTATAAACAGCAATATACCATTTGCTGGCAGGACATGGTTTTCCCTATTGAGAACGTTATTACAAAGAAAGGCCTCTGGAAAAGGTGTGTTAAATATTTAAAGATGGAGGCACATATAATTTTCCCCTAGGTATCTTAGTGCAAGATGCACAAGTTTGCATTTTGTTTTTTAAACTTAGGTTTTGGTTTCTATTTTGACAGAAAAAGGGCAGTTTATGTGATTACTTGCTAAGATTAGAAATGCTTTGGAAGAGGTACTGCTAAGTAGTCAAGATCCTGACATCTTGACTTCCCTTCAAGAATGGACTGTAATTTGGAATTATGAGCTAAATAAATCCTTTCTTCCTTAAATTGTGTTTATCAGAGTGGCCGTATTGTATAGTATGGACATCTAGTATAGTCCATACAGAAAAGTATACAACATCAGTATGTGTTTTGTTTATTTAATTTTCTAAGTATATTCATTATGTGTGTGTGCATATATGTTCCATGTCTTATCGTAGCAATGGGAAATGAAACTAAGATATACACATTCTGGTTTGCCTGTTGTTTGGAGAAGTTTTTTGATCTCCTTTTGTATGAATTGCCTAGAATATCTCTGTATCACAAGTTTAGTTTGAATCTCTTGAATTCGAGAAGACACAAGCAAATTAAAGCTATAAGGTGTAAGTAAGAATAACAGGGTCACACCTACTGATGACTGCAGAAAAAGCAGGAGACGAGAAAGCCATGACTATGACTGTCCCAGGATAGTTAGTTTTCCATAGCTTCCCCTCAGGAGTGAGATCCCTTGGATTGTAGACAAATGTGCAACAGAAACCACACTAGTTCTTGTATATTGAGACCATTTGAGAATAAAAAGGACAATTTTAAGAAGGAAAGCAATGGTAGAGTAGATTAGGAAGAAAGTAGAATACTCAGCCCTGAACTAAATGTCTTTATCGAAAGCTTCCCCTCAGAGCTCAGGGATCTATGAAGAAGAAGAGGAGGAGGAAGTCAGATTTTATGAGCCAGAGGTGGTGAGTGACACAAAGAAAACAGCATTGCTGCACGGATGAGCTCTTAGAGACTGAGACAGCATGTAAAAGACCTGCACACATTAAAACCAGACAAAAATCCAACACAGAGAAGTCCCACTACTAACCCAGAAGCTATTTGCAATTGAGAAGTAAGTGGAGAGGGAAAATTATTATTATTTTCCTCAGTGGAATAACACAAAGTATACCAAATACAGTCCTGGGCAGGCCTCATGCTCAGGAGTAGTTGGCTAACACAAATAAGACTATACTTTAAAATTTTGTGTGTGTGTGTTTTTAAAGAGAGATAAAAAAACATGAAGTTGGGAAGTAGTGGTGGAGTCTGGTACAAGTTGGAGGAGAGGGAAGAATGCCATCAAAATGCATTGAATGAAAAATTGTTTAAAAAAACCCAAAATGTATTGAATGAATATACACACACACACAGAAATTTAAAAACAAATGGATTTGGATAGCTCTAACCATTAATAATCAGACCCCCCTGTCCCCCGCCAGAGCTCCCAGGGACTAAGCCACCAACCAAGGGGTACACATGGCTCCAGCTGCATAAGTAACAAAGGATGGCCTTGTCAGGCATCAATGGGAGGAGAGGTCCTTGATCCTATGAAGATTTAATAGATGCCCCATTGTAGGGGAATCAAGGGTGGGGAAGTGGGAGTGGATGGATGGGTGGGTGGATGGTTACCCTCATAGAAGCAGGGTGAGGCAGATGGGATAGGGGGTTTCCAGGAGGTGGGGAAATTGGGAAAGGGGATAACATTTGAAATGTAAATAACTAAAGTATCCAATTTAAATCAGCTTAGCTTTGGATTGATCCTCATCTTTGTTAGATAGTAGTTTTATTACTTTCACAGTAGAAGTGGGGGCATTTGCCATTGTAATTACTCTAGTTTTACTTATATTCTTATTTTCCCTCCTACCACGTGGTTATCAGTGAGGGCATCTTGTTTCTTGAAAGCAGCTGCCCACAATAAAGTCAACACCTTGTCATTCCTCAGGTCACATTTGAAGTATATTCTAAAAAAAATTAACTTTATGAATATTCATATAAAATGGTACCTTTCCTCCTATCTTCACACCACAGCATCTTGCTATGTTCTTGCCTTGTAACTATCCTTTGACATAATTAACACTAATGATGTGCATTTGTGTTCATTTTCCCATTTAAATCCAACTTTGATGACAGAATAAACTTTTCTATTCATTTTCACATATCTGGTGTTGAGGATAAGTTTGGATCTACATGAGTAATGGAGACTATGTTGATTGACGAAACAAGTGAAGGCTGTTATATTTCCTGTGAATCCTTTGGCTCATTTAATTGTCCCATTAAAATGTATTTGTTTTATAGTTTTTATAGTATAAATTCATACATATTCATATATTCTGACCCTCAGTGTACATTTTGAATTACAATGTTAAAATAATTTATTTTGTAAAACATAAGAAAGGAAGGAAGAAAGGAAAAATATATTTGAACAAGAAAAAAGTCTTAACTCCTTAAATATACATTCACCAATAGTTAGAATCTTACATTGTTTTTGGTTCTTCATATTTTTTTGGTCACTACTACTGCCTGTCAATGATTACATAGTTTTGTTCCTTAAAAAAGTTTTTTCATGTAATTTTTTGATTATATTCTCCTCCCTGCCCAGTCCCTTAAATCTTTCCCCCAACCCTACCCACAAAGTCAAAGACTTAGATCTCATGGACAAAGTATTACCTGATCGTTGATGAAGTAATACAGACAGAGCAGGTTTCAGCAACTTGGCCTCAAAATAACCATTTTCCCCCTTTAGTTTTAAATTAATCAAGGACCTTGAAAATTTTTTTGTTTTGTTTTTAATTTGTGCATTTAAAGAAGAGAGCACAGGCTTACAGGCAATACCTTAATGTTAACAATGACCATAAAATGATATTAGTAATCACTTTGGTCAGTAATCCCCTTTCAGATGGCATACACAATACTCAGACCCAGAATGCCACACACTGTTTGGATTACAGTTCTGTAACATCTATTGTGCAAAAGATGTTTAACATAAAGATTTTTGACTCACTCATATCTTTCATTCCATATATATTATATCATTGTTAACAATCTCACATTTATCATTTGTATTTAAGAATATTCTGGAAAAGAAATAAATAGCAATTAACCTAATAAAAAGATTTTCAGAATGTTCATTTCTTAGAAGTATTTTGATGAACATAAACTATGTTTATCGTATTTTATATAATTATGCTTTATATCATTTTCTTTTGTTACCCTCTGTGGTTGCAGCCATGTTCCCACCTTGATGATAATGGACTGAACCGCTAAACCTGTAAGACAGCCCTAATTAAATGTTGTCCTTTATAAGAATTGCCTTAGTTATGGTGTCTGTTCACAGTAGTAAAACCCTAACTAAGATACTTATAAATTTTAAGAAATGAATAAAACTTCAATTTCTAAAATATTCTTATTAGATATTTTCTATATTTAGATTTAAAATGTTATCCCTTTTCCTCTCCGAAAATCCCATGTCCCCTCCCCTTCCTCCTGCTCCCCAACCCACCCACTCCCATTTCTGGTCCTGGCATTCCCCTCTACTGGGGCATAGAACCTTCACGGGACCTAGGGCTTCTCCTCCCTTTGATGACCGACTTGGCCATCCTCAGCTACATATGCAGCTAGAGCCATGAGTCCCACCATGTGTTTTCTTTGATTGGTGGTAGTTCCAAGGAGCTCTGGGGGTACTGGTTAGTTCATATTTATATTCCTCCTATGAGGCTTTACCAATCCTAAATCCAATAGGGAACTAATATCCAATATATATAAAGAACTCAAGAAGTTGGACTTCAGAAAACCAAACAACCCTATTAAAAAATGGGGTACAGAGCTAAATCAAGAATTCTCAACTGAGGAATACCGAATGGCTGAGAAGCACCTGAAAAAATGTTCAACATCTTTAATCATCAGGGAAATGCAAATCAAAACAACCCTGAGATTCCACCTCACACCAGTCAGAATGGCTAAGATCAAAAATTCATGTGACAGCAGATGCTGATGAGGATGTGGAGAAAGAGGAACACTCCTCCATTGTTGGTGGGATTGCAAGCTGGTACAACCACTCTGGAAATCAGTCTGGCAGTTCCTCAGAAAATTGAACCTAGTTCTACCAGAAGATCCAGCAATACCACTTTTGGGCATATACCCAGAAGATGCTCCAACATGTAATAGGACACATGCTTCACTATGTTTATAATAGCCAGAAGCTGGAAAGAACCCAGATGTTCCTCAACAGAGGAATGGATATCATTCACACAATGATATTCACTCCTCTGTGTGGTCCATTTACACAATGGAGTACTAATCAGCTATTAAAAACAATGAATTCATGAAATTCTTAGGGAAATGGATGGATCTGGAGGATATCATCTTGAGTGAGGTAACCCAATCACAAAAAACTACACATGATATGCACTCACTGATAAGTGGATATTAGCCCAGAAGCTCAGAATCCTTCTTAGAAGGGGGAACAAACTACCCATGGAAGGAGTTACAGAGCCAAAGTTCGGAGCAGAGACTGAAGGAACGACCATCCAGGGACTGCCCCACTTGGGGATCCATTCCATAAACAACCACCAAACCCAGACACTATGACAGATGCCAACAAGAGCCTGCTGACAGGAGCCTGATATAGTTCTCCTGAGGGGCTCTGCCAGTGCCTGGCAAATACAGAAGTGGATGCTTACAATCATCTATTGGACGGAGCACAAGGTCCTCAATGGAGGAGCTAGAGAATATACCCAAGGAGCTGAAGGGGTCTGAAGCCCCATAGGAGGAATATCAATAAAAACTTCGATTTTTTAAACAAATCTGTTTTAGAAGAAAATCCCCACCAAAAGCTATGAGGCTAAGTTTCATAACTTGACAAAACTTTTATCTTGTGATTCAATGAATATCATTTGAAATTAATATTTAAAGAATTTTAGAGTTTTATAAACATGCTAATAGACCCCAAAATACCATAGTCTAGGTTTTCAGAAGTTTAGAGTATAGAAGGTTATTAATCTGTGTGTATTTATCAGACAAAACACTTGAATTTATATTCACATATGCATGTATGTGCATACACATACATTCTAAGTTAGGTGTGATGCAAATAAAAATTTTAATATATAATTAAAATGTAAAAAAGAAAAGACCACAAGTTTGTTATTCAGTTAATTTGGGGTTTCTAGGGCTAGACTGAATTGTGTCCCATACTGTTTTAGACGCAGCGTCACAGTTTTATGAAGAGAGCTATCATAACACCTGTAACACAATTACATTAAGTCAGAGCATAAACATTAAGACCAAGTAGAATGTTTTCATCTCTATCTTTGGAGAAAAGATAATGCTGCCTTTGGTATTTTTGCATGGTGGTCTAATTTTTTTGCGGGGGGATTTACTCTGTTCTGTAAGGTGATCAGTCAGAGGCTGGCCTCTTCCTTCTCTGAAAACGGCAGACCCTTAGGTCCTTACATAATAGACATGGCTACAGGGGCATTTGATGCACTCATGCATGGGCTGTGCATTAGGAAGCAGGTCTTCCCTCTCCTATGATTTCTGACACTTACCAGAAGGGTACTTCCTTTAATAGTCCCAGCAAAAGGCATCTACAGGGGCAGGTACAGACACCTGAATCCCTTTTCTCTGCCCCCTTTGTCTCCTTTCAGATCTTAGCTGTTGAAGACCAAGAAGGCAATGTCCAGCAGCTGAGTTTGTGCAATCTGAGGTCCTGATGCTGCTTCTGAAGTTTTCTAAGGATGTCAAGGACTGACTGTGTAATGAGACCAAGAAGAGCTTGTTCCTCTGGGGATAAGGGAGCAAGGTTCTTGACTATTCTATGAGCTTCAGTTAGCCTCCTTGGAAATCTGGCTGGGTTTTCTTTCCTTCCTTGAGGGTTTTTAGAATACAACTTTATCCTTGTTATGAGACTTTATTATCATCCTTCATCTATGGATTCTTTCTAGGCTTATAATTCCAAGCAGTGGGTTTCTGATCTGAGAGAACATGTGCTGCCACCATATGATTTGGAGTTTAATTAAGTAGTTTGATCCACCTGGTTTTTAGCTTCTTCTCCATCCTCTGGTCTTCCTTAGGGTTAGAGACTAAGTACAGGTCTTTCCGTATGAGACCATAAGCTAAAGATAGGGTCTGAAAGTTACTAGTAAATTGGGGTGAGTCCTCAGTGAAGCTTCTTTGCTTCTTGTATTACTAAAAGGTTGTGGCTGGAAAGGAACGTGGAACTTAATTGTTCCCTAGGGTTCAGGTACTTCACTTAAGTGGAGTGCTCTTGGTTTGGGAGTGGATAGAAAACCCCTTCCTTGTATTTCCTGCAGGACTTGATTCTCCTTTCTCTGTCAACTCGTGGCAAATGGGTGGATATGAGTTGGGATGGAACTCTGTGGGGTGGGAGGAGATCATTCATCTGTGTGTCCATTTTCTATTGTTTATCATTTGAAAAAATAAATCAGAATTTGAACATAACCACGGGTCATCCAGGGTATTAGGGGTGTTTCTGTTTTGTTCCTTCTACCCACAATCCCATACATTGGTAGAGGACCATGAAGGCTTGAACATGTCAGAGCATTCTCCTTGAGTTTTATCAACTAGGCCCATCTCTAAGGTGGCAGCCCAGTTTCAGCTCCCATCCTTCGGACAAACTCCTCATCACTTGGCTTTTATTAAGGCCAGATTGTATTATAGAAAATTACAATTAGCTTTTTCTTCTTAGTTTTTTTTTCATATTCTTAGGATGAAATTTATTTTAATTCTTGAAGATATATTATAGTGGGGATTTCAGAGAAACCGAAGGTGAGATTTCTAGGATGGTCCTCAGAAGAGAGACAAAATATCAAGGTCCTCTGTGGTTGCTGAGGTGCTGTGATTCTTACCCACGCGTAGAATCCTCAGCATGGCCACAGGAGGGTTAGAGATATTGGTTTGAGTCACCAGACCTTTTGGGACTACTACTCCTTTGGTCAGAGTTTGAACCAATTGCCTGACTGTTTCTCCTGGGACTAAGTTCTACAATGTTGGAATGAAGTCCCAGCTACAAGCATTTCTTTTACCTCAGTGGAATAAGTCTGTCTCTTAAGGAACTTTTAAAATAAAAAGCCTGTGCTGTTAGGTTGCTATGATCAGTGAAGAGGCTTGGCTGACTGGATCTTGTTTTGTTTTGGATTACCACCCAGGTTAAAGCTATAAATAGGTGGTGGTCCCCATCCCCCTCTACTCCCTGTTTGGACCCCATGCTGAAGGAGATGTCTTACTATCCGAGGGACTAAATCCATATCTTCATTGATGTGATTGCCTGTAATAAAGGAATAGGAAAAACCAGAACTATGTAGGATATGACAAAGGAGGCATAACTAAAGCATAGCAACATGCCACAGTGATAGAGAAATGTTTAACAAAGTCAGTTATTAGAAGAGCGAGAATCTGAACCCTGGCCTAATGTGTGCCCTATACTCCCAGCTGTGCATCTAAGCACCTAGACAGTGCCCAATCAACCTTAGATAATGTCTGTGTTCAGTTAATCTTGTTCTTATGTCTCTAGGTCATTGGGTCCACAGGGCCTCATCCCTGTCAGGCACTGTTTCTGAAGGTTGAATGTGAGACTGATGGCACCTTGCTGTGTGTTCCAACTCTGTTAGAGACCTTTGGGAACTACCACAGCTAGTGTCTTTGTTCCCACACCCAAGCATGCTGTCTCTGGGCTTGAACCTGCCATCTCTCTCTGTGCCTTGGGGAATGTGAAGAGAGGTGAACAAAGGGAAGAGGAGGATGGAGCTGGTGAGTAAAGTGTTGTTAGCACGAGGAAGTTTGGCATCAGGTGGTGCTTGGAGGACCTAGTGGACTGCATGCACTGTGGAAATGGAGTGTCAAGTGGCTATCAGCATCTCACTAGTGCCATCATGGCTGTCCCCTTGCAATCAGCAACGTCTTTGTTAACTATGTGGTTCTTGCCACCTTTAGTCTGAATTCTCCACATGCCTGCCTGCAGTTATCTTTGGTTGGCATCCTCCAGGTGGCTGAAGTCCATCTTGACCATCATAGATTTTGCATGTACACATGCTCAATTACTGATGACATACATGTGTCCAATGGTCAAGCCTTGTGCTCATTTTGCTATTGATTACTAATTGGCATTTACACATTGGTAGACAGATAGATGCTATAATGACAGGGGGTGCACTTTGTGACCCCCTTGTGACACTGGATGTCATTGGTGGCAGGTTGAGGGTGAGGGTCTGTTTACTTACCCTAGCCTTATGCTAATCCATGAAAGAGTGAAATGAATGGGACTTAGTGATGCCAGGCTTCTGTCATTGCTACCACAGGGGTATGATATAAGGGTTTTAAATGCTGAGAGGAAAGTGAAGGAGGCAGGAAAGGAAGAAATGGATGGGCTGATGAGACAGGTGAGCATTAGTAAAAAAAACCGAGGAGAGTATTCTTTGACTCACAAGTTGCCCTGCTCTGCACTCTGGCTCCTGTTACATTAGCTCCAGCTGTAAGCACGAAATTCCTGCATCTGGGTCTATGGTCTCTATGTGCTTTGGGGGAAAATGAAAGGAGAAAGAGAAAGGAGGATATAAGGAAGGGAGGGAAGAGAAGAGGGAGAGAGGGAAGGAGAACAGGAGGTGGAAAGGAAGGGCCCCTTTGAGGTAAAGTTTTTTTAAAAGTTTTGACACAAATCTTACTTTCTGGCTGGCTATATACCTGCTGGGATGTCCAGCATCTCCTGTCCCAGACCAGAGAACTGGGACAGTTTCTGCATGTATAGTGCTTGAAACAGAGAGTTTGTTAAGAAAGAGAGCACTTCCCAGTAATGAAGTAGGCTGAAGAGGCATGTTAGAGGCCAAATGTTAGATGCTTGCTAGGAATTGGTTATGGGACTCACAACCATTTATGTATCATTGAAATAGTGTCTCCTTCCTCCCACATCTGTCACAACCTTGTCTCTCAAATGTTCTGCCACTTCTATGTAATTCTTGGTGATAATGATGGTGGTTGGTTCTCCTCCATCCCATGTTATTGATTTCTTCATATGCTAATCTCTTAGTGCAGTATGATAGGAAGGAGTGCTATTTTATTCCATGTTCTGTCCTCTCTTCTAATTCGCAGGGAAACATGAATTCAAGATTGCCAACAGGCATCTGAAGGGCAGAGAAAAGCTCAGGAGCTTCTTTAAGATTTTGTGGACAGGAAACAGTCAAGTCTTCAGCTCACGACGCTACTGAGCACCAAAACTTTGCACACAATTGCGTCCTGTGACATACTGTTACTTTCTATCTAGAAAGATGCAGAATTTTTAAAAAGTTACAGTTAAAACAACACCTAAAATTATTTCACAGCAAATGATATTATCAAAGATTTTATGTTGATGGCATTGAGAAAATAACTGTAAACATAAATGTTGGTTAACATTTATTTAAGCTACAAGTAACAAAAGACTATATATCAAAATGCCAATAGCATTGCATCTCAGTTATATAATTATATTAGAATATTGATTTTTATTCTATTTTTCCCTTTATTTTCTAATTATCTCCAGTGAATATATATTATTATGGAAATAATAAATACGTTTGAAAGCTGACATTTAAAAATATCTGCAAAGGACATTGGAACATATCTCTAGCTCCTTTGAGTGAAAAATCATGTTTTTTCTTTCATAAGTCACTACATGATCACAGAAATAGAGGAAATGTTGTGTAGTCACGAGCTTTTCTACCTGGCCACTTTGTTCTTCAAAATAACAACTCTGAGACCAATTATTTATTAATAAATAATCAGTGCATAGCATTGGCTTGTCCCTTAACTATCTTGTTACTTATATAACCTGTTTATTGTAGTGTGTCTGCCATGTGGCTAGTTAACTCTACTCCAGTTTCATAGGTCTATCTCCTCAGCATTCTGGGGCAAATCTCCCTCTTTTGACTCTTTCCCAGAATTCCCCACTCCCTGCTGGATGTCCCACCTTCTAATTCTGCCTTAGCTCATTGGCTGTAGTCTTCCACACATTGCATCCTCAATTTTAGTTACTTTATCATAAATTATAAAAGTTTCTGACATCGTAACTGTGTACTGATCTATCTGCAAGGTGAGAGAAAGAGAATTTTATTTCAGAGCACAAAGAGTTTCCAATTTACAAAACTTTCAGATTATAAGCATGTGGTGACATCTGGTCTCACAGTTTATGCTATATCTAGGGTTAGAAATAGTTTGACATTTCCACTCTAAAGTTGCGGCTATTTATTTTTGTGACCTCTCTTCCTACTCAAAAAGCTCCATTTGGGTGCATTTGCTCATCTAATAAAATGAAGAGAAAACACACCATGTGGCATCTAATTCGTTACAAAATTTTTATATTTGTATTCTAACATAGGACCTGAGAATATTAAAGTGATGGAGGAAAGAAGTCAATTACAAAATTCAGAGTAAACTTTATTCTTGTTCAAGTGAAAACTGAAAGTGATCGTTGTCACAGCCAGGCAGGTGGGAATCTGTAATCTTTTTGTTTGTTTAACATTCAAATTTTTGATTTATTAAAATATACCTTATGTATGATATTATACGTGTATATATAAACTGTCTGTGCCTGGTCCTGTTTTGTTTGTTTTGACATAGTTCACTTAGTACCAAGTTGCCTTAAAGGTAAAAGTGCTCATGTAAACCAATATTGTTAACTTCTCCCAGCTTCCTTTGGTTCCCAGTAAAGCTTAAATTTCATAAAACAAATATTTATAAAAAAATAAGCAATTAGACCTGTACAATTGTGCCTCAGAAGTCTTAACATCACCTCATACTCACCTGTGAATCAGTAACCTTGAGGAGCACATCTCTGGTCCCCAAGTTTAAGACTGAATGTGAACTCTATGTGTTACCCTGCTTCACCTTCCACATCTCATGATCTCGTTTTCCTGATCTAATCTTCTGTGCCGCTTCCTTTCAGCATGGCAGATTTGTCCATTCAAGGCTGTCTGCTCCTCTCATTGGCTTTCTGTTTTGGCCACAGGATTCGGTGGATACAGTATCTCCCCAGTCAGAAGGAATCATATTCTGCTTTTCCTTTTCAATTCTCTTTCTCCAAGTATGGGCAATAGATCTCATTATTTTGCCTGCAAGATTAAAGCTTAAAAGTGACTTGTTTTCTTTTTTTTTTTTTTTGCGTGGGTTGATGCTGTCCTATAGAGCTTGTGGGAGAGGGGAAATTCTGGAGCTATGTTCCTCAGTACTCCTTGATACTCCAAGAACATGGCTGGCTACTGTGCCCCTGGAGGTACCGGGGCGCAGCTGAGGAGATGACTGTGTTGTTACAATTAGTAGGTGTCACCTGTGACTGGCTTATTCCACCGCACAAGTTTGGGTATCCTTGTAGATAAATGCAGTTTTGTGTTCCTTATTTCCTCTTTTATTATCTTCTTTTCATTTCCTCTCTCCACTCTGCTTCTCTGTGTAAAGATCTTTGTTATATGGTTAGCAAAGGGATGGAAAGATCCTGAGAGTCCACAGGAGAAACCATGATTTCTTGAAAAATCAAGTGGGGAAAATCCATCAGGGAGAAAGCACAAGACTTTCTTCCTCTTTTAGTCAACTCTTTTTGGGAGAAAGGTTCTGTCCAAGCAGGACACAGTTAAGCTTGACAGGAGTGAGTTCAGTGACCTCTAGGGTAATGACCACACTCTATACATTTCTTCATATAGGTTAGCTTGATAAAGCTTCTGTCAATTAAAAAGTTTTAACTCAAAAAGTTAGTGTGTTTGGATGTTACAACGTGAAATAGCCTGACGATGTGATTATGTAAAAATGTTTCTTTCCCCCGTATTTCATATGATATCACGGGGAGTGGTGTGATCTTTTTCTGGATCCATTAACTTAGCCCCATATGTGATCTCATGCTTTGGAGCAAAGTACTGTACGGTAGGGTTATGATTCTTTCAAATGCTCCACCCCCTGCCTCCCTCGACTACTCTGATAGGCACATTTTGTTTTTTTTTTGGATCTCGTTAGGTGCGACATTGCTGTCTACC
This sequence comes from Mus musculus, assembly GCF_000001635.26. Lineage (NCBI taxonomy): Eukaryota > Metazoa > Chordata > Mammalia > Rodentia > Muridae > Mus > Mus musculus. The sequence goes on from NC_000074.6 coordinate 96,309,143, forward strand.
TTGGGATACAGTGTCTGTTGCAGTTTGGCAGTGTCCGTACTGGGCACAGCTGTCAGCATCTCTTTGCCTTCATTTCAGAGAAATCAGATGCTATTGGCAACAGATCAGAAGGCAAGCCAGACATAATTAGGGTTTCTCTTTAGCAAAGAAGAAATAGAAAGATCATCCTTCAGACCTTCCCTCTACCCCAGCTGTTTTGGGGGCAGTTTCTTCATTTCACTGATGAAGAAAAAAAAAATCACATTTTTTCTTTATTATTTTTTTTCCTATTCTCATGTCCAAGCTCACAGTGGGGGAAATAGAATTGTCCCATTTTTATTACTTTACTTGCTGTTTTAGCACAATGCTGTGCTTGAAGTTAGAGTACAAAGAGACAGCTTTACACAGAAGGCGTCTGCCCCGCCTGCTGGGAACACACACTCCACATCCACATCCCGGAGCCTCGGACTGAGAATCAACTTATTATCTTTTATCAAAGGTAAATGGAAGCGGAAGGATTGTCCTCTTCAGTTTTTCAGTTGACTAATGTTTGGCTCATTAATATGATTTGGGATTGTAACGAGAGGATCGGGAGAAGCTGGGATCTGTCTAACAGCAAAGAGTAGGCTGTGACAGGGTTGCAAAAATGGACAAGGAGTGGTACCATAAAACATAAAGAGGGATGCATATAGAAACTTTCAAGCAAGTTAAAAATGCTAAGACAGGGGCTATAAGTTCATTAGTTTGGAATAAATAATTAATATAAAACTCAAACATTATAACATGTCCTTGACCCAGGTTCATAGATAAACAAGGAAAAGATGTGTGGTGGAGGAGAAGCTGTATTCATCTTCCTGATGGTAACTTTCAGACTTTTATATAAACTCTACCTCATGATAATAAATTTGCTACTAACAGACCATGATACTTTCGTGAAATAATTGTTATTAATTATTTTACTTACATATGAATAAGCTAATATTAAGAATATTTTAGAGCAACTCACCATATTTATTGGGAGTGGGATCCAAATCTGTGGGTAAGATCCCAGTATATACCTTTATCTTCCTCCTGGACCCATGGTACTTGATATATACAGCCCAGACTCATGAGCAAATGGGCAATGGCAGAGAACATTAAATGGATCCCCTTTACCCAATGAACTCAAGATTCAAACACTGGACTTCATTATCTCCAACATAATGTCTACACTTGATCTTTTGTTGGTCTGTGGACTCCACTTTCTCCTTCTTGTAGCCATGGTCTATACTGTCTTTTATGGAGATGAGGGAAAATCTTGCAACCTGCCTAAAGGAGTTGAAATACACTGTGTGTAGAACAATACAGCCAAGGTAGGAAAGTTGGCATGAATACTCTGTGGCAGCCATGAGAAAATAAAATAATTTGAAATGAATAAGTGATGACAAATGAAAAATTATCTTGTTGTAGCATGCAAGAGTCACAGCTGGGTAAGAGAGAAAGGAGGGAGGGGCTTATTAAGTTGGGGGAGGAAGGGAGGGGACTTAGGGTTGAAATGAATGAACCTCATTATATAAGTGTATGAAACTCTGAAACGATAAAACTTCACAAGTAACATTTTGTTGCTTTAAATAAATAGTGATTCCTTCCTTGGCTTTTATAATTACTCATACATTTAAACCGATGTTTTTGTAGTTTCTAAAATGAATTTTCCTAACATATTTTCATTTTCTACTTTGAAAAATCAAGTCTTTTAAAAGCAGTTTTGAGGAAAAGTGGTCTAGGGTATTTATTGTGACTTTTGTTTAGAAGAGACACTAGCATCTCTTTTTGAAAAATAATTAAAATATATCGTTTTATTTTATTGAAAATAGGTACTAGAGACTGGGTAGCCCAGAGATCTAGGGTAGAACCAAACACAACAATCACACACACACACACACACACACACACACACACACACACACACACCACACACACACACACACACACACACACACACACACACACACAATCAATGAACTGATTCCTAATGATATTCTGTTATACTCATATACCTTGTCCATTTGTCATCAGCGATGGGAAGAGGTGCAAAGACTCATAGCCAGACATTGTGTGGAGAGAGAGTCTAAATTGAAGGTCTCCATTGAGTCCCTCCCCTTGGAGATCAGTGTACGCTGAGGAAGAGGAGGAGGAAAGATTACGGGAGTCAGAGGGTTTGGGGAACACCAGGAAAATATGATCCATTGAATCAACTAAGCAGGTGATCCCTCTGTGGCCTCACAGAAACTGAAGCAGTAAGCACAGGGTCTGCATGGATCTGCAACAGGTCTTCTGTGTGTGTGTGTGTGTGTGTGTGTGTGTGTGTGTGTGTGTGTGTGTGTGTGTGTGTTATGGCTGTTGGCCTGGTGGTTTTGTGGAACTCCTAACATTGGAAGCAGTCTGTCTCTTTTGCCTGCTCTTCAGGCTCTTTTCCTTCCATTGGGTTGCTCCGTCCAGCCTAGATATGAGTGCTTTGCCTTGTCTTACCGTATCTTGTTTCGTCGTGTTTGGGTATTTTCTCTTGGAGCCCTGCTTCTTTCTGAAACGGAAATGGAGAGGCAGTGAATCTGCAGGAGAGGGGAGGTGGATGGGGGTTAACTGGGAGGGATGGAGAGAAGGTAAACCGATCGCCATGTATTGTAGGAGAGCAGAATAGAGTCCTCTCTCATTTGCACCTGCTCCCATCTGCTGCAGGAGGAGGTTACTCTGATTATGACTGGACAAGTCACCCATCTATGCGTGTAGCAGAATATCATAAGAAATCATTTCACTGATTTTTTGTTTGTTTGTTTGTTTGTGGTTCTACCTTAGGTCTATGAGCTATTTAGCCTCTGGTTCTTGGCCATCCAGGCAGTATAGGGCATGGGTTCTCTATTGTGGCTTGAGTCTCAAATTAGACCTGTTGTGGGAAATATGAAAAAATACACCACCCTACACTATTGCCAGCTACCCTCGGGGCCCATGCCTAGCCCCAAGCAGCAGCCGCCCATCTCACAGTTCTTTTGCTGCTCACATTCCCAGCCATCCACCCGCTGTGGTCAGCAGTCCCAAATCCCAGTAACCCAGTAAAGTCGAAACTCTAGAGGCTTGTGATTTATAAGTCAGATTTATATCAGTAAATTCTCATGCCACAAACGCTCATACAATGAATGCAGAGCCAATTGATATTCATATAAATTGCCCACCTAGATAAGACAAATTGTCCTGTTATTATCCAGCCCTTATAAGATATTCATAGCTACCTGTGACTATTTAAAGCCATGCCTAATCTGGATCCTCTCTCTCTTCCTCCATTGTCCTTCCTTCTCCTACTTGTCCTCTCTCTCCCGTCTCTAGAAATCTCCACCTGCCTTCCTTTTCCACTGCCTAATCATAGGTGTCTTGTTGTATTAATAATTAAATTAATTTGGGGAAAATTCTGCTACCAAGACCCAACATTGATTGGCCACTCTTGGAAGTTCTGAGCCTTCATCTATCATTGCCCCAGCCCATCATTCAGGCAGGGCAGGTTGTAGATGATGGAGGTGTGTGTGTGTGTGTGTGTGTGTGTGTGTGTGTGTGTGTGTGTTTTGGTTGGGTTGTTCAGATTTCTTTTTCCATAGGCTGCAGAGTACCTTTTAGCATCAAAGAGACCAACATGTAGGGGTGAAGCCTCTAATTTCATTCCAGATCAACTTCTCTGTATTCAATGAGCTGTGTAGAAGTTGTCCTCTGCAAAGGGACATTGTTGTCAGTTTTCAGAGAGTGACTTCCTGTCCTAGAATCAGCCTGGGTTGTTTAGGGATCTCCATGGGACATTGTTTTATACCACTACCACTACCACCACCACCACCACTACCACCACACAACAACAACAACAACAACAACAACAATAATAACAACAATGAAAATCTATTTTTTCCATATAATATGTTCTGCTTATAATTTTCTCTCCCTCTCTTCTTCCCAGTCCTTCTGTACCTCCTCTCACATCTGGCTTTGCCCCCTTTCTGTCTCTCATTAGAAGACAATAGGCTTCCAAGGGATAACAATAAAATAAAATATAATAAATAAAATTAAAACAAATACATTAGAGTAGGATAAAACAAGAAAACCGAAAGAAACAAGCCCAAGAAAAGGCACAAGAAATAGATAAGACATATAGACCCACTCATTTAAACACTCAGGAATCCAGTAAAAACACAAAACCAGAAGCCATAATATTTATGAAAAGGACCAGCAGGGTAAAAAGAGAGAAAGAAATAAAAAAGAATAAAATCAAAAGAAGAAAAAGACGAAATTTAAAAAAAGGAAAGACCCTGACATGACATAAAAGACAAAGACCCTTCAAAGATGCTATTGAGTTCATTTTCTGTTGACCATCTATTGCTGGGCATTTGCCCTACCTTTAAGAGTAGTTTGTTTCCGCAGGGAGACTCCCTTTGAGGAAACTGAATTTTCATTTGCAAGTGGTTATCAATTGGAGATAGTTTCTTGGGATGGAGAAATGTGGCATCTGTCCACTTCTCTTTTTTAACTCTTGCACCCCACTGGTGCAGACCTGAGAAGGCTCTCTACATGTTGTCCCAGTCTCTATGAGTGCCTTGTTAGTCCATTATCAGAGAAGCTTCCTCCTGCAGCAGATGGGAATGTATACAGAGACCCGTAGCCAGACAATATGCAGAAAATGAGAGACCATGGGGCCCTCAGCCATAGATGGGATGTTTGTATCAAATACCTCCCCCCAGGACTCAGGGAACCCTGTGGAAGAGGCTAGCCTCTTTGACCTAACTAACAGCCATTTGGTATTCTCTGCTTTCATTTTTTCATGACTATAGGAGGAAACATTAGAAACTTTCAGAATGTGTTGGATTTTGTGATTATGATTATCTTGAGGCTTTAAAGCTGAGTTTTAAAATCATTTCTGCAGGCAACATATGTTTAATTTTATTTAATATAAATGTTACCTGCATAAAATTCTCCACTGCAGAGAACTGGAGAGATAGGTGAGTGGTTAAGAGTATTTGCTGCTCTTCTGCATGACATGAGTTGGATTCCCAGCACAACTCTTTTTGTGACAAAAAACCAACATTGACTCTAGAAGACCCATTGCCTTTCTCTGGCTTCTGTGGGGATGACCCCCAATGTTAATATACACAGACACACACAGACACACAGGCACAGACACACACACACACACACACACACACTGAAAATAATAAAACATTCATCATTCTAACCATTTCAAAGTGCCCCTTTGTTGACTTTTAGCACATTCACAATGTGGAGCTCCCACCCCCAGACAACGTCCCAGAACATATCATCTCCCAGAATAATTTTCCGGGCCACTACAAAGCCACAGGCCATTTGTTACTTTTCCTAGACTCCGGATACCACAGTTTGCTTTCTGTCTATATGTATTTGTCTACCATGGGAATGCTGCATAAATACAGGAAGAATCCAGCTTTTCAAAGTGGATGAGGAATGTCATTGAGTAATTAATTTTAAGTCATTTTGTACACACAAGATGTTTGTATGTCTTTCATAGCTTTTGTGTACATTCACAAACTATTATTATTTTAAATAAACTAGAGGATGGTGTTAATCTGAAGCAACTTTCAAATACATTTATTTTCCTTGAGGGAGATGGGCAACAAAGAAACAAGTATAAAAAAATGGACTTTGGAGGAAAAGTGATAATTGCAGTGGAAATTCAACTTAAGCCAATTTAACTGCCTCTGAGATGCAGACCAATTGTAGCTAGGTCCTGTTACATTCTGTGTATATGCTACCCTGTTTCTGATAAAATTGAAGCATTTTCTCATGTTATCTTGCCCCAAACTCCAATAGGAGTACAGTACCTGGAGACATATACAGGAAATATTCACCCAGTTTAAAATAAAATGTCCTGACCACTTAGGAATGCTTCCTTAGTTCTGCAGTATAAATGGCTATGGCCCACCCAGTTGTGGTTTCTACAACATGTAAGCTTTTGCAGAGAATAAGGGGCCCTTCAGAGTTGTCCTTGCCAGGTTTTGATCTTGACACCAGCCATCCCTGAGACTTACTTGTGTTAGCTACAATCACTTTTTAGAGTAAGTAAGCTTGTTTTATTCAAGAATGTGTTGTCTGTCCCTACAGTGAAAGGGATTTGATTACATCTGAGGTGGCTGAAAACATGATGCCTAAACCAAAGAAGTTGAAGTTTCTACTTACCCACAAGGGAAGGTTAGTGGGTGATAGAATTCAAGTAAGGTTTTTTTTTTTTTTTTTTTGGTTTTTCGTGACAGGGTTTCTCTATATAGCCCTGGCTGTCCTGGAACTCACTCTGTAGATCAGGCTGGCCTTGAACTCAGAAATCCGCCTACCTCTGCCTCCCGAGTGCTGGGATTAATGGCATGTGCCACCATGCCTGGCAAATCCAAGTAAGTTAACTGTAGAAATTCATCACAGTAAGACCTCCCAAAGCCGCCCCAGTTGAGAGTAGTCAGGAATAGACTATTTGAACAGACGGTAGTCAAGTGTCTTCATGGATGAGTGTCTCCCTTCACATATCAAGTCATGGAGAAAAAGAAAATGGAGAGAGACACAGGGTTCACCCAGGAGCACTTTTGTGATTGCTCGCTTGACATGAATTGACAGCTTTTTTCTTCCTATTTTTTCGTTTGGTTATTTCTGCATCTCTTGCTCAGTAAGCTGTATGTGTTTTGTTCTGTCTTACATATTTAAAAGGGCAGTCAAAAGATAGATGTATTTTTCTGTCTGAATCTTGGATTGAGCGAACTAAGATGCCCTGCTGACCAGTGAGACAGCCCTTTGGTAGCCTAGAGCTGCTTTCTTCTGTGCTTATCTGAATGGAAAGTCAGTGCGTCCTAGCTTGCCTCTACAATGGTTGCTCCACACTTAATGTTTCTGAGTGTTTCGGCATTTCCACTCACTCTGGCTGCTCATGTTCAAGATCATGACTTTTTATGTTCCATTTTTGATATTCCATTTATATCCTAAGTTTTTTTTTTTTTAACTTAGAACTCTGATTTGTCAGGTCCTTAAATCTGTTATATGCTGTGGCAAAGAAGAAAGATGACATCACAGAATGCAAACGATACAGAGCTTCTCTACTGATAAATAAATGGTGAGAACAGGGCAAATGAAAAGTAGGTGTTGGGAAAGTAGGAAGAAACCAGAGCTGGTCAGGAAACAGAAAGACGGGGTGGGAATCTAGGGTACTTGCCTACTGTGTGAGAGGCCCTGGGGTTCATCTGGCACCACAATGAATAAATGAATGAATAAATGAATGAATGACAGAAAGAAGTGTACTGTGGCTTGGAAGTGAACAACCTTCTCCCTCCCATCTATGCCGTAGTCCATCAAGATGTTCAAAGACAGTGGCATTTAATACTCTAATGATTCCACTGGCTTCCCTTTCAAGAGCTGGTAAGCTCTGCTGTGTATCCTGTCCAGTAAAACCCAGTGGATCATCAACCTAGAAAGTTTCTAGAAAAATGCTTATGCAAATCCATCACACAGTGAAAATTATAAAAATAATTATTAAGAAACAATAATTGGTTCATTTACATGATCTAAAACTTGAGGAGGTATCAGAAAGAGAACAAGAATGCAAAGTCCCTACTTGGAACTATTTTAGATAATATGACTTGAATACTTTTTATTGTAGCCAAAGTTGGGAAGCCAGTGCTGTAAGCTTAAAATGTCACAATAGAAGGACCACTATGATAGGTATAGATATTGTAATGTATTCATCCAACTTGGTGGGATCACTACTATACCAGTTATGAGTTCCCACCCAACACAGGTCTTCTAATTATTTTCATTTTGTAATTAAATTTCATGTTTTAACATTTAAAAAGATTTATTTATTTATTATATGTAAGTACACTGTAGCTGTCTTCAGACACCCCAGAAGAGGGCATCAGATCTCATTACAGATGGTTGTGAGCCACCATGTGGTTGCTGGGATTTGAACTCAGAACCTCTCCTCTGGAAGAGCAGTCAGTGCTCTTAACCTCTGAGCCATCTCTCCAGCCTTCATGTTTTAAGTTTTATTAGTTCTTTGTGAATTTCACATCATGCACCCAATCCCATTTATCCTACCCTCCCCTTGTGCCCACCCTCTACCCTTGCAGACTCCCCCCCAGAGAGAGAGAGAGAGAGAGAGAGAGAGAGAGAGAGAGAGAGAGAGAGAGAGAGAGAAAAGTCTTATTGTGGAAGCTGTAGCTACCAATAGTGTGTCCTACAGTCTACCCTTTTGTCCAAACTTCTTTGCTTGTAAGTGTTCTTTGAAATGACTCACTGGTCTGGTTTGAGGTCTCTGACTTCTGCTATTCTATCACTACTGGAACATCTCTGAAACTTCCTTCAGATATCATCTTGTTGCTTTGTACCATGGAGGTTCTGTAGTTTTGGATCTGTAGGACTGAGCCCTTAATGCACCCCAGGATCCATGGAGTGGATGTTGGGGTAGGCCAATTCAAAGCCCTTAATCTGGGCCAGAGTGGTATCTGAGATGGGCAGCCTGCTGGCCTTTGGAGCTGGCTCACTGGCAACCTCAGAACCAGGACCAGCTCTACCTTGCTTCCCAGGTAAGATGCAGGGCTTGTTTTCCTGAGTGTTGCAGCTGGTGAGGGACAGGGATAGCTCTCCCATCTGCCATAGACATCGAGGAACAAGGGAGGAGAGGAGGGTGTCTCTCCCCACTCTGTGCCACTGTTCAGCAGACAAGAGGCAGGGTTGACTCTCCCGCACTTAAGCACATCAAGGGCCAGCTGTACTATGCTGCCCAGGTGAGGTGCAGGACCTGCTCTCTCTAGGGCTGCAGCTGGCTGGGGGTGCAGTCAGCTCTCTTGCTCTCATGCTCCAAGGGCCAGCCTTCCCATGATGTCCAAGTGAGGGGTGGGAGCAGTTCTACACAGCCCTCATAGATCAACATGTCTCCAGGAGGCAGTCCAAACCAGGGGCCTCTGAATGGTGTTTGGTGGCAACAGACCCAGACCAGCTCTCAGTGGCAGCACAGGCCAGGACCCCACCATGGTCCCAGGTGGCATCACCAGCTACTCACATCAGGCTGTTCCTCACTACCCCCGAGGTTTTAGTTTTGCCTCTCTTCATTGTGCCCACATCCTTCTGCCCACATTCTTCTGTGTCTCTTTCTCTTCGATTTCTCCACCGCTTACTTGTTCCTCTTAGTGATTCTCTGAGTGTCATCTCAGGAATGGTCTCAGGAGTGCTATGCCTTAGTCATGCATTATGGCACTGGGCAGGGATCATCTCAGGCATGCTCTGCCTCCAACCCCCAAGGTTTGCGTGGCACTAGACTGGTGATCATCTCAGGCTTGCCCTTCTCCGGGAATGTTAAGCTACTAATCATTCAGATGTTCATAGGTCAGAACACTGAGCATAGACATAGCCTCTCTCCTTTCTGCCACCTACTGACCAACATGTGGCACAGCAGCCACCCCTGCAACGATTCTAGAGGCAGGCTCGAACAGAGGTTTTAGTAGGAATCAAATTTATAGGTTGTACAATTTAAAAATTGCTGCGATCCTCTCCTCTACTTTTTAGGCTATCTTGGTCACCTGGCACCTCATTTTGCTACCACCTCTCAGCTTCCCTTTTATGTTTTAGTGAACTTTATTATAGTCATGAGAATTTTATTTCATTAATTTATATTCATTTGCTTCTTTATTTTGTTTCTTGAGATAATGGCTTTCTGTATATTCTTGGCTCATCTTGAATTTACTATGTAGACAAGAGAGCTAGGTACAGTCCACCCAATGCCACTTTGTTTCCCTGGAGTAGTCACCACCCTTCCATTTGCTACAGTTTGGATCTTGAATGTCCCTCAAAGGCCAATCAATGTGTTCAATGTCTATCTCTACAGGGTAGCATTATGGGAGGGGTGATGACATTTTTTTTCAGAATTCTACAATTTTTATTTGATATTTTCATTTACTGTTATCCCCTTTCCTGTTTTCCCCTCCCAAACCCCCCTATCCCATCACCCCTTCCCCTGCTCACCAGCCCACTCACTCCTGATTCCTTGTCCTGGAATTCCCCTACAGTAGGGTATCAAGCCTTCTCAGGAACAAGGAACTCTCCTCCCATTGATGTCCAACAAGGCCATCCTCTGTCATATATGCAGCTGGAGCCATGGGTCTCTCCATGTGTACTCTTTGGTTGGTGGTGTAGTCCCTGGGAGCTCTGGGGGTACTGGTTGATTCATATTATTGCTCCTCCCATGGGTCTGCAAGCTCTTTAACTCCTTCAATCCTTTCTCTAACTCCTCCATTGGGGACCTTGTTTTTAATAGCTGAGTAGCACTCCATTGTGTAAATGTACCACATTTTCTGAATCCATTCCTCTGTTGAGGGACATCTGGGTTCTTTTCAGCTCCTGGCTATTACAAATAAGGCTGCTGTGAACATAGTGGAGCATGTGTCCTTATTACATGTTGGAGCATCTTCGGGTATATGCCCAGGATTGGAATATTAAAGGAGCATCTTCTATGTATATGCCCAGGAGTGGTATAGCTGGGTCCTCAGGTAACAGTATGTCCAATTTTCTGAGGAACTGCCAGACTGATTTCCAGAGTGGTTGTGCCAGCTTGCAATCCCACCAACAATGGAGGGGCGTTCCTCTTTCTCCACATCCTTGACAGCGTCTGCTGTCACCTGAGTTTTTGAACTTAGTCATTCTGACTGGTGTGGGGTCGAATCTCAGGGTTGTTTTGATTTGCATTTCCCTGGTGATTAAGGATGTTGTACACATCTTTAGGTTCTTCTCAGCCATTTAGTATTCTTCAGTGGAGAAATCTTTGTTTAGCTCTGTAACCCATTTTTAAATAGGGTTATTTGGTTCGCTGGAGTCTAACTTCTTGAGTTCTTTGTGTATATTGAATATTATCCCTCTATCCAATGTAGGGTTGGTAAAGATCTTTTCCCAATTTGCCTTTTTGTCTTATTGAAAGTGTCCTTTGCCTTACAGAAGCTTTGTAATTGTATGAGGTCCCATTTGTCAATACTTGATCTTAGAGCATAGGCTATTGGTGTTCTGTTCAGGAAATTTTCCCCTGTGCCCATGTGCTCGAGCTCTTCCGAGTTTGTTTGTTTGCTTGTTTGTTTGTTTGTTTTTCTATTAGTTTCAGTGTATCTGGTTTTATATGGAGGTCCTTGATTCACTTGGACTTGAGCTTTGTACAAGGAGATAAAAATGGATTGGTTTGTATTCTTCTTCATGCTAACTGCCAGTTGAACCAGCACCATTTGTTGAAAATGCTGTCTTCCCCCACTCTCCAGTATGGTTTTAGCACCTTTGTCAAAGATCAAGTGGCTGTAGGTGTGTGAGTTCATTTCTGGGTTTTCAATTCTATTCCATTGATCTACCTGACTGTCACTGTACCAATACCATACAGTTTTTTATCACTATTGTTCTGTAATATAGCTTGAGATCAGGGATGGTGATTCTCCCAGAAGAGCTTTTATTGTTGAAAACAGTTTTCACTCTCTTGGATTTTTTGTTATTCTTGATAAATTTGAGAACCGCTCTTTCTAACTCTATGAATAATTGAGTTGTAATTTTAATGGGAATTGCATTGGATCTGTAGATTGCTTTTGGCAAGATGGCCATTTTTACTATATTAGTCCTGCTAATCCATTAGCATGGGAGATCTTTCCATCTCCTTGGGTCTTCTTTGATTTCTTTCTTCAGAGACTTGAAGTTCTTCTCATACATATCTTTCACTTGCTTGGTTAGAGTTACAGCAAGATACTTTATATTGTTTGTGACTATTGTGAAGGGTGTCATTTCCATAATTTCTTTCTCAGCCTGTTTATCCTTTGAGTATAGGAAGGCTACAGATTTGTTTGGGTCAATTTTATATCCGGTCACTTTACTGAAGTTGATAGGAGTTCTCTTGTGGAGTTTTTGGGGTCACTTAAATATACTATCATATCATCTGCAAATAGTGATATTTTGACTTCTTCTTTTCCAATCTGTATCCCTTTGACATCCTTTTGTTGTTTAATTGCTCTAGCTAGAACTTCATGTACTATATTGAATAGATAGGGAGAGAGAAGGCAGCCTTGTCTAGTCCCTGATTTTAGTGGAATTGCTTCAAGTTTCTCTCCATTTAGTTTGATATGGGCTACTGGTTTTCTGTATATTGATTTTACTATGTTTAGGTATGGGCCTTGAATTTCCTGATCTTTGAATTTTTTCAAATGCCTTTTCAGCATCTAGTGAAATGATATTGTGTTTTTTTTTCCTTTGAGTTTGTTTATGTAGTGGATTATTGATAGATTTCCATATGTTGAACCACCTCTGCATCTCTGGGATGAAGCCTACTTGATTGTAGTGAATGATCATTTTGATGTGTTCTGGATTCAGTTGGAAAGAATTTTATTGGGTATTTTTGCGTTGATATTTATAAGGGAAATTGGGCTGGAGTTCTCTTTCTTTGTTGGGTCTTTGTGTGGTTTTGATATCAGCATAATTGTGGCTTCATAGAATAAATTTTGTAGTGTTCCTTCTGTTTATATTTTGTGGTATAATTTGAAGAGTATTGGTATTAGGTCTTCTTTGAAGGTCTGATAGATTTCTGCACTAAAACCATATGATCTGGGGCTTTTTTGTTGGCAGACTTTTAATGACTGGTCTATTTCTTTAGGGGTTATAGGACTGTTTAGATGGTTTATCTGATCCTGATCTAACTTTGGTATTTGTTATCTGTCTAGAAAATTGTCCATCTCATCCAGATTTTCCAGTTGTGTTGAGTATAGGCTTTTGTAGTAGGATCTGATGATTTTTAAAATTTCCTCAGTTTCTGTTGTTATATCTCCCTTTTTATTTCTGATTTTGTTAATTTGCATACTGTCTTTGTGCCCTCTGGTTAGTCTGGATAAGGGTTTATCTATCTTGTTGATTTTCTCAAAGAACCAACTCTTGGTTTGGTTGATTCTTTGTATAGTTCTTTTTTAAAAATTAGGTAAAAAGTCCCCCACATGCTCCCCCATCCACTCCCCCACCCACCCACTCCCACTTCTTGGCCCTGGTGTTATGAGTATGAAGTGCCCTTCCTTGTCTTTTTGATAACTTTGGGTTGAAAGATTATTTTATTTGATATTAGAATGGCTACTCCAGCTTGTTTCTTGGGACCATTTGCTTGGAAAATTGTTTTCCAGCCCTTTATTCTGAGGGCCCTTTATTCTATTTGTTTTTGACACTGAGGTGCATTTCCTGTATGCAGCAAAATGCTGGGTCCCATTTATGTATCCAGTCTTTTAGTCTATGTCTTTTTATTGGGGAATTGAGTCCATTGATGTAAGTCATTGTTGGTCCCTGTTATTTTTGATGTTATTTTTATGTTTGTGTGGTTATCTTCTTTCGGGTGTGTTGAAAGAAGATTATTTCCTTGCTTTTTCTAGGCTCTAGTTTCCCTCCTTGTGTTGGTGTTTTCCATCTTTTATCCTTTGTAGGGCTGGATTTCTGGAAAGATATTGTGTAAAATTGATTTTGTTATGGAATATCTTGGTTTCTTCATCTATGGTAATTGAGAGTTTTGCTAGGTATAGTAGTCTGGGCTGGCATTTGTGTTCTCTTAGGGTCTGTATGAGAAGTTCTCAGGATCTTCTAGCTTTCATAGTTTTTGCTAAGAAGTCTGGTATAATTCTAATAGGCCTGACTTTATATGTTACTTGACCTTTTTCCCTTGTTGCTTTTAATATTCCTTCTTTGTTTAGTGCATTTGGTGTCTTGATTATTATGTGACAGGAGGAATTTCTTTTCTGGTCCAATCTATTTGGAGTTCTGTAGGCTTCTTGTATGTTCATGGGCATCTCTTTCTTTAGTTTAGGGAAATTTTCTTCTACAATTTTCTTGAAGATATTTACTGGCCCTTTAAGTTGGGACTCTTCACTCTCTTCTATACCTATTATCCTTAGGTTTGTTCTTCTTACTGTGTCCTTGATTTCCTGAATGTTTTAAGTTAGTAGCTTTGCATTTTGCATTTTCTTTGACTGTTTTGTCGGTGTTTTCTATAGTATCTTCTGCACCTGAGATTCTCTCTTCTATCTCTTGTATTCTGTTTGTGATGCTTGTACCCATGTCTCCTGACCTCTTTCTTAGGTTTTCTATCTCTAGTGTTGTCTCCCTTTGTGATTTCTTTATTGTTTCTACTTCCATGTTTAGACACTGGATAGTTTTGTTCAGTTCCTTCACCTGTTATTTGTGTGTGTGTGTGTGTGTGTGTGTGTGTGTGTGTGTGTGTGTTTTCCTGTAATTCATTAAGGGACTTTTGTGTTTCCTCTTTAAGGTCTTATACCTGGTTACCTGTGTTCTCTTGTATTTCTTTAAGGGAGTTATTTATGTCCTTCTTAAAGTCCTCATTCATTATCATAAGATGTGATTTTAAATCAGGTTCTTGGTTTTCTTGTGTGTTAGCCAGGGCTCACTGTGCTGGAAGAACTGGCTTCTGATGATGCCAAATAGCCTTGGTTTCTGTTGCTTATGTTCTTGTGCTTTCCTTTTGCCATCTGGTCATCTCTGGTGTTAGCTGGTCTTCCTATTCTGACTGTGACTTCTCCTTCCTGCAAACCTGTGTGTCAGTACTCCTGGGAGACCAGTTCTCTCTGGGAGAAATTTAGGTATGGAGAGCTGTGGTATAGGGTCAGCTCTGGGGTACACACCTAGACCAGAAGGATTCTGTCCACAGCTGATCCTTTGTTCCTGGGTCCTGATGGCTCTGGGATGGTCACTCTTGGGCCAGAAATTTGAAGAGAAGTGGTGGTCTTACCTGTGTTTGTAGGTATGTAGGCACTCCTGAAAGACCAGCTCTCTCCTAGTGCTATTTGGCTATGGAGCCCTGTGGCAGAGGGTCTGCTCCAGGTGTAGGAAGAAACCAGAAGGTTCCTGTCCCAACCTGTCCCTCAGTTCCTGTGTCCTGAGTGTTCTGGGCATGTTCCTTTGAACAGCAGTGGTGTTCCTACCTGTGCTCAAAGGCCTATCTGCACTCCTGGGAGGCTCACTCTTTCCTGGCACTATTTGGGCATGGAGCCCTGTGTCAGAGGACCGACTCCAGGCACAGACGGGAAACAGGTGATAACATATTTAACAGGTGAGGCTGTTAAATATAGTAAGTTTTTAGGTAACTGGATCTAAGTACTTGAAGGGGGCAGTGGGATTCTGTCTCCTCAGCCTTCTTTGTTCCCTGGATCATGATGTATTTGATCTGCCTTGTGCTCTTAATAGCAGGTACAGTTGTGCCATCAGCCCAATGCAATTAATACATTATAGACTAGAACTTTTACAACTGGAATTAAGACAACCCACTTCTCTTTACCCATCCCAGTGGTTTGTTATAATGTTAGGAAATAGACCAACAAATCCTTTTAACTTCTAGATTCAGGAAAGGAGATATAGACCTAGTCTTTTAATAGAAAGAATGTCAAGGGCTTTATGGGCATCTCTTTTGAACCACCACAGTAGCATAATTACCTTCCTGAGATGCAGTGCCTCTGTCCAAACTGTTGCTCATAGGGTTTCTAGAAGGATTGGAAGTCATCTTTGTCAGTAGTCTGTACACTTATCTTAAAGTACTGGAAAGGAAGTGTTGGTATGTTTGTGGGCCACTTAATTCTGAGAGAAGTACTTATCTGTTGTATGAGACAGAAGCTATGGACATCAAAGAAATGAATGACTTTGGCTGTGTTCCAATTGCTTTATCTATGAACACTAATATTTTGAATCTCATGTAATTTTCACATGCCCTGAAATATTATTCTCCTCTTGCTCTTTTAAATTCATTCTAAAATGTAAAAAAAAAAAATTATGGCTAGCACAAGGGCTGTGCCAAAGCAGGTACCAGATTTGGCCCTTGGGCTATAGCTTGCTGATCTAAGTAGGTGACTTCTCAGAGGACATAGGGCATGTTAGGGGATGAGTAATTACACATATGGTCATTATATTCAGCCATTCTCAGAGGCATATTAGCGAGGCAGCTCACTTCTGTGATGGATTTATATTTCTCAAGGGCACAGCTCTTGTATAATTCAACGAAACAAAATAGTGACAGATATTTTAGAGACAATAGAAGTGTTTTTGAGTGTCGTAGTTTAGTGAAAGATGTGCAGGCACTATCAGTGGAAGCTCACCTTGTTGTTCAGCTGAACTTTGTGATTATTTGACCTTCATTGGCAGCAATGGCCTGATCCCAAGCCACAGCAGGGATGTCTCAATGCGAGTTGTTTAATGTCTACATCCTGCTATAATTGTGATTGACATGACCACCTTCTTTTATTTCCCTGCTACAACACTGAGAACTACATTCCCAGCTACAGCTTAACTCTCTCTGTTCTAAAGATAGAATCCAGCATGTTTTAGATTATTATAGAAAAGTTACTAGTGACATCGTTCATATTTGATTTTTATAATCCAAAGTCCTTGGGATCTATAAAGGGAGGTCCTCTACTTGTTAGATGTATGATTTTTGGCAGTTAGCTTTTTTGAACTTCAAAGTCCTCATCTGTAAAATCAAAATAAAAATCCTTATCCTATAATATTATGCTAATGTTCAATCAAATTATGCATGTTAAATTCCTGATTAAATAATAAATGCTTAATAAACATTTTCTACAGCCACATATATCATGATGCAAAGTTTCCAGGCTAGCTATTTATTTGCTGTGATACTTAAGGGGTATCTCTTGCTAATTGCGAGTCTAACTTATTTGTTCAGCAGCAGTACAATGTGGTATTTTATCTTTAAAACTTTATGCACAATTTTTATGGAGTAATAGAATTTCAACTATCTATCTTGTAACTATGAAAATAAGTGATTGAAACTATGTATTTATTATGCAATAGTCACTATGTAGTTACCAGATGTACTTTCTGGAGCTATTTTGAAAGCCAGCAATTGGTTGGCTCAGTAGACTAGACTTTCTGATTGAGTTCTTGAGCATTAATTTTTTTCAGTGTCATGGATCCAAGCTAGGACCTTGCATATGCTAGAGAAGGAGTCAAACCTTGAGCTTCACTCCAGTCCTTTAGAATTTGCATTTATGACATGTCCTTTGGCCTGGATTCACTAGAGAATTGTTAGTCTCGGTGACCTCCAATAGTCTTCCTATTTTTGACATTAGTACTCTTTACTTTTGTGCATTATAGCTCTTAATTATTGTGCCAGTTTATGCAACCAGTGCCAAGCTACAGAAGAGAACAATATAGACAAGGCTTCCTGTTATTTCGGATCTTCCATCCTAAGACTTAAAATAGCCAGTACACATGAAGGAAATAGTATGTACTAGGAGTCTCCCAAAGCACCTTATAAATGTTAGCCCATTGTATTCCTCAGATCCCTGTAAGGGAGATATTATAATTATTTTTGATTTTTCAAATAGGGAGGGTAAAGCACATGGGCTCAGGAATGTGCCCAACGTACTACTATGCTTGGCAGAGCTGAGAATTTAACTTAGGTGGTTTTGTTTTAGAGCCATGTAGCAGTCTACATACGGGTCTACATAAGACACAACAAGTGTATTAATCCATTCTGGCTGTTTAATGATAATCCAAAGATTTTGTAGCTTCAGAAAAACAGAAATTTAGTTCACCCAGTCCTGGCCACTGGGAAGTACAAGGTCAAGTGGTTGGCAGACTGAGTGTCTGGTAAGAAGGCCTGCTCATGGCCCCAGATCTCTGCCTCTTTACACAGTGGGAAGGAAGACAGACCCCAGAGTCTCTTTCATGGGAAAGAATGCCTATCTATTCATGAGTTTCTGTCCTGTATTCCATTCTCTGCTGAAGGTCCCATGTCCTAATACCATAACATTTGTACTCAGGACTTTAGTGTATGGATTTGGGGGGAACATAAGCAATGGAGCATAAAGAGATTTGCTGAAAAAGAAAGCAAGGGGAAAGAGAGTGGTTTTGTGTGTGTGTGTGTGTGTGTGTGCCTAACCAATGTGGACCATCATCATTTAAATACAAGAGTAAACTGGAATAAATAATCCACAGAAAAAAAGAGAGAGAGAGAGAAAAAAAACTTGGAATCAACACAGCTGGAGAGTACTTTTTTTTAAAGATAAAAGCTGTAAACATCTAGGTCTTTTGTCAACGCCCCTCAAAGATAGTTAAAATTACAGCAATGTTATTTTTAAAAGCGTAGAAAGCCTCTTCAGAAAGCACGAAATAGGCCATGAGAGTGGAGGGGACATCACTGTAACTACTCCAACAACATTTTGCGTCTGGAAGAGACTTCAGGAGGGAGTTGTCTTTTCAAGGCTCATTCTGTTTAGTTTACAAGTTATGTGTTGTTATAGAGAAAAAAGTCCCAGAGACACATTATATTTTCCTTATGTGAGGCTCTCCCTCCTCCATGTGGTCCCTCCTGTTCCTATCTCCACCCACTCCTGGACCACCCACAAAATCTATTCCGTGTCGATTTGATTAAAGTTAGAGTCATCTGAGAGGAGGTAGCCTCAGTTGAGAAAATGCCTTCATAAAGCAATAGATAAGCCTTTAGGGTATTTTCTTAATTAGTGGTTGATGTGAGAGAGCCTAGTCAATTTTGGTTGCCACCCCTGAGCTGGTAGTGTGGGATTCTATAAATAAGAAAGCAGGCTGATCATGCTGTGAGGAGTAAGTCAGTAAGCAGCACCCCTCCAGCCCTGTTTGAGTTCCTGTCCTGACTCTTAGACTATGGCGTGGAAGTGTAAGCCTTCCACGTTCCTTCCCAAGTTGTTTTTGGTGTTGGGACTGCAGCACAGCATTATTAACTCTGACTGAGACAATAAGTATCTAGTAAAATGCCTGGAACAGAGCAAGTGCCTGACATAGTATATCTTTTATTTTAAAATTTAAGTAAAAACACCCTTGTCTAAAAGATAATACAATAAGACCACGAGACAGTTATATCTTTACCTCCTCCTGCATGGATTCCTGTATTTTCCTAATAGAAGTATTTTCTACTTTTCCTTACTCAGTTTAATATTCTCATGCTCAAGCTTTGCTTAGTCAAGGAAAGCCTTTCTAAAAAGTTCAGGTACAAGCTGTCTCCCTGTATTGCATTTTTCTTTAAATTTTTATTTATTTTTACTTTATATTGGCAAATGTTTGTCTTCACATATGATATGAGCCATATGTATGCCTGTTGCCTGCAGAAATCAGAAGAGGACATTAGTATTCCTTGGAACTATAGTACACGATGGTTGTGAGCCACCATGTGTGTGATGGGAAATGAACTCCGTCCTCTGCAAGAACATCGAGTTCTCTTAAATGCTGGGCTATCTCTCCAGACCCCTCTCTTTTAGTATTTTTAGGTTTCTTAACAAATATGTTACTGGTAGTTTTTCTTTTTGGAGGTAGGGTTAGTTGTTGATTCTTATTTTTCTACATTTCAAGAATTATCTTGAACCTAGGCCTCAGTCCTTGTTCAGCCTTTTTGTTGAGCCTCATCTTTTACCACACAATGAGTGAACAGTCTGGTTCTAAATTGAGAGGCTCTTCAAACAAATGTGACTGTGTGATCAACAAAGTGCCTTACCTCTTCCACAAATGAAGAAAATTAATTTGACCACTTTGCTATAAAAATAGCATCTGCTTGGGGGTTTTTGAAATGTTCTTCTGGTTACTCTGCATCCAGATTGTTCGTTCTTTGTTTTCATGATGCCAGATCTTTTGTAGAAAGGTAAGTGTAGGGTAATAACTCTGCCATCATTCCTTGCATACCACATATGCTTGCCTCACCTTTAGAAAGCTGCCAAAGCTCTAGAGGTAGGAATTTAGTGCCAATCCATCCCTCAGCTCAGGTTTTGTTTTGTGCACTATGGATACTCAAGCATATATTATGAGGGCTGTTGATAAGGACAGATTCAATTGTATTGCTTTACTCTCCTGAAAAATGCTTGCCCTTGTTCATTTTCTATACCCATTACCTCTCCTGTCCATGCTGATGGCTATGTAGAAGCTAAGATTTAAATAGCCATGTATTCTTCAGTCATATGTCAGACTTGATTTCTGAGCTGTAAAGTGAGGCGTGTGAAATAAGAAGGAAATCTTTATTTTGATACATTTTTTTTTGTGTACTTTTTTGGGGGGATTGCATTATTTATTTTACTCTCAGATACACTTAACTTGAATTTTTTTTATTACTATTCCTTAGAGAAGGAGATAATGTATTCTTTTTGCTTTAATATTTTTTCTTTTATTAGATATTTTCTTTTTTAACATTTCAAATGTTATCCCCTTTCCTCGTTTCCCCTCCGAAAACCCCCTATTCCATGCCCCTCCCCCTGCTTACCATCCTACCCACTCTTTCTTCCCTGTTCTGGCATTCCCCTACACTGGGGTCTCAGTGATGACCAACTAGGCCATCCTCTGCTACATATGCAGCTGGAGCCATGGTTCCCTTCATGTGTACTCTTTGGTTGGTGGTTTATTCCCTTGGAGCTCTGGGGGTACTGGTTGGTTCATATTGTTGTTCCTCTTATGGGACTGCAACCCCCTTTAGCTCCTTAGGTCCTTTCTCTAGCTCCTCCATTGGGGACCCTGTGCTCAGTCCATTGGTTGGCTGTGAGCATCCACTTCTGTATTTGTCAGGTACTGTTAGAGCCTCTCAGGAGACAGCTATATCAGGCTCCTGTCAGCAAGCACTTGTTGGCATCCACAATAGTGTCTTCAGAGCTAAACCAAGATTTCTCAATTGAGGAGTACTGAATGGCTGAAAAGCACCTAAAGAAGTGTACAACATCCTTTTTTAAAAATATTTTTTATTATTACGTATTTTCTTCAATTACATTTAGAATGCTATCCCAAAAGTCCCCCATACCCTCCCCCCAACTTCCCTATCCACCCATTCCCATTTTTTGGCCCTGGCATTCCCCTGTACTGGGGCATATAAAGTTTGCGTGTCCAATGGGCCTCTCTTTCCAGTGATGGCCGACTAGGCCATCTTTTGATACATATGCAGCTAGAGTCAAGAGCTCTGGGGTACTGGTTAGTTCATAATGTTGTTGCACCTACAGGGTTGCAGATCTCTTTAGCTCCTTGGATACTTTCTCTAGTTCCTCCATTGGGGGCCCTGTGCTCCATCCAATAGCTGACTGTGAGCATCCACTTATGTGTTTGCTAGGCCCCGGCCTAGTCTCACAAGAGACAGCTATATCAGGGTCCTTTCAGCCAACGCTTGCTAGTGTATGCAATGGTGTCATCGTTTGGAGGCTAATTATGGGATGGATCCCTGGATATGGCAGTCTCTAGATGGTCCATCCTTTTGTCTCAGCTCCAAACTTTGTCTCTGTAACTCCTTCCATGGGTGATTGTTTCCAGTTCTAAGAAGGGGCAAAGTGTCCACACTTTGGTCTTGGTTCTTCTTCAGTTTCATGTGTTTTGCAAATTGTATCTAATCACCAGGGAAATGCAAATCAAAACAATCTTGAGATTCCACTTCACACCAGTCAGAATGGCTAAGATCAAAAACTCAGGTGACAGCAGATGCTGGCGAGGATGTGGAGAAAGAGGAACACTCTTCCATTGTTGGTGGGATTGCAAGCTGGTACAACCACTCTGGAAATCAGTTTGGTGGTTCCTGAGAAAATTGAACATAGTATTACCTGAGGACCCAGCTATACCACTCCTGGGCATATACCTAGAAGATGCTCCTTTAATATACCACTCTTGGGCATATGCCTATATAACCCAATCACAAAAGAACACACATGGTACACACTCACTGATAAGTGGATATTAGCCCTGAAGCTTGGCATACCCTGGGTACAATTCACAGACCACATGAAGCTCAAGAAGAAGGAAGACCAAAGTGTGGATGCCTCTGTCCTTCTTAGAAGAGGGGTCAAAATCCCCATGGGAGGAGATACAAAGTGTGGAGCAGAGACTGAAGGAAAGGCCATTTAGAGACTGCCCCACCTGGGGATCCATCCCATATACATGTTTGGGTTCTTATTTGTCACTAAAGAGCCAAGACAGATCTTAGTGTCCTGATGACCTTTTTCATGGTCTTAGTTCAGCTTAATGGTTTACTTAGTATTATGCCTTAGCATTCACTGTGGTTTGCTTATGCTTTGGTTGTTTCCCCCAAAAGTCCATTCTGGAAACTCTGGTCCCAATATTGTAATATTTTAAAAACTAGAAGGACATTTTAGAGGCATAGTGTAATGGAAGGGTATGGTGAAAATTTTGGTTTCTTTAAAAACCCAGTTATTGTTATGTGATTATGGTTTTGTTTTAATTCCACATGAGGGATATGGGGCTACTTCAGACTGTCATAGCTGCTATCAATGTCTACTGCTCTAGGAGGGGAATCATTTTTGCCAGCTGCAGATAGTTTACGTTTGGAATTCTGGGAACTCTTGAGAGGGTATAAATGTGAGAGCCCTAAGAGGGCCTGTGGTGTCTGCTGCTGCCCCTGCTGCTGCTGCTTCTTGCTGTTGTGTCAATGGTTTTGCTATTGACTGATGGATTGCTGAATCAACATACCCTGACAATGAATATTGGACTTGCCCCTAGGAACTGGAAGCCCCTAATCATCAGGAAGTAGGCTAAAGTGATCTATCCACCCTTTTCCCTTTAACTTTATTTCTCTTCTACCTAATGCAGAGGCTTGAAGGGATTAAGGAGGAGTAAGGGTTGGAAGGGTGGTAAAACCCAATAAAATACAAAAACCCAATAAAGTAGCCCTAAAAGTATGGTTATAGATGGGGGCTAGATAACTGGAGGTACAATACTCAGAAGGAATTAATTAGCTCTTTTGAGATCCTGGTTCATTTTCTACTGAGCAGATAATTATATACAAAACAGCAATCATGGTCCCTGAATCCCCTTAGTTCCCTGGCTCAAGATGAGATCTATCCATTTAGCATGTGGCCATTTTCAGTTTGGCTTCTCTGTCATGTTGTAGTTTGGTAAAGGGACCTTGCCTCGATGCTGATGCCATTGTATTTGGATTCTTCAATATCAGAATCATAAATGAAACATGACTCACCTCATAAAAGGTGCTGCCTTGGGTGTGTAATTATAGCAGTAGAAAGGACTAATACAGCACTTGCCTCATAATTTTACTTTAATTTAGTCTTGACTAGATCAACCTATCCAACTGCTATAGGAACGGTGACTTGAAAGCTGTGTGCTTTAGAAGTAAAATCCTGAGTCTTCCTTCAGAAGAGAACACAGCCCAGGCAGATGGATGAAACTAAAAAAAAAAAAAATCATCCTGAGTGAGGTAACCCAGAAACACAAACATGATTGGTGCCTAGCCCAATTGTCATCACAAAGGCTTCTAGCAAACTGACGCAGAGATCCACAGCCAAGCATAATGGAAAGCCAGGGGATCAACTCAGAAGTTGGGGAAGGAGAATTCTAGGAGCCAGAAAGGAGAATATAACCCACAGAATCAACCAAGCAGAGCTCATAGGGGCTCACAGAGACTGAAGTGGTGAACACAGACCCTGTATGGGTCCCAGCTAGGTCATATGTTTTATGGTTGTGTTGCTTGGTATTCTTGTGGGACCCCATCAGTGGGAGTGGGGGAGTACCTCTGATGGTTTTGTCTGCACTTGGAGCCCTTTTACTTCTACTGGGTCACCTGGCCAGCCTTGATATAAGAGTTTGTGCCTAGTCTTATTGTAAAATGTTCTGCCATGTTTGTTTTCTTTTGTCTTGTCTTGTTTTGTTTTGCTGTTTTTTTTTGTTTGTTTTTGAAGAGAAATGAAGGAGGAGTAGATCTGGTGGAGAGGAGAGGTGGGTAGGGGGACTGGGAGAAGTGAAAGTAGGGAAACAAATGGTCAGAATGTAATGTATATAAAGTATAAAAATAAAATTAAAAAAAGAAAATAAAAAAAAGAGGAAGCTGTGTGCTTTCTCTACTGAAATTCCCCATCTTAAACAATGGTAGAAGTGAGACACACTCTCTAGTACTGTTATTGGGCAAGTGTTCCTTAAAGAACTGTGCATTAAATGCTTGGCCCACGATATATTGGGAAATGATAACGCCAATATGAGATGAGTCTTACCGGGAGGTCCTTAGCTCACTGTGGACATGGTTTCAAAGAAGATAATGGAATGCTGTCCATATTCTGTATTTCTTTGCTCTATGGCTATGAGGCCAGTAGTTTTTTTTTTTTTT
Organism: Mus musculus; assembly: GCF_000001635.26. Taxonomy (NCBI): domain Eukaryota; kingdom Metazoa; phylum Chordata; class Mammalia; order Rodentia; family Muridae; genus Mus; species Mus musculus. The sequence goes on from NC_000074.6 coordinate 96,333,270, forward strand.
TTTTTTGATTATTTTCATGTTTATTTTGGGATTCTTTTTTTTTTCCATTTTTTATTAGGTATTTAGCTCATTTACATTTCCAATGCTATACCAAAAGTCCCCCATAGCCACCCACCCCCACTCCCCTACCCACCCACTCCCCTTTTTTGGCCCTGGCGTTCCCCTGTACTGGGGCATATAAAGTTTGCGTGTCCAATGGGCCTCTCTTTCCAGTGATGGCCGCCTAGGCCATCTTTTGATACATATGCAGCTAGAGTCAAGAGCTCCGGGGTACTGGTTAGTTCATAATGTTGTTCCACCTATAGGGTTGCAGATCCCTTTAGCTTCTTGGGTACTTTCTCTAGCTCCTTCATTGGGGGCCATGTGATCCATCCAATAGCCGACTGTGAGCATCCACTTTTATGTTTGCTAGGCCCAGGCATACTCTGACAAGAGACAGCTATATCAGGGTCCTTTCAGCATAATCTTGCTAGTGTATGCAATGGTGTGAGCATTTGGAAGCTGATTATGGGATGGATCCCTGGATATGGCAGTCTCTACATGGTCCATCTTTTTATCTCAGCTCCAAACTTTGTCTCTGTACCTCCTTCCAAGGGTGTTTTGTTCCCACTTCTAAGGAGGGGCATAGTGTCCACACTTCAGTCTTCATTTTTCTTGAGTTTCATGTGTTTAGGAAATTGTATCTTATATCTTGGATATCCTAGGTTTTGGGCTAATATCCACTTATCAGTGAGTACATATTGTGTGAGTTCCTTTGTGAATGTGTTACCTCACTCAGGATGATGCCCTCCAGGTCCATCCATTTGGCTAGGAATTTCATAAATTCATTCTTTTTAATAGCTGAGTAGTACTCCATTGTGTAGATGTACCACATTTTCTGTATCCATTCCTCTGTTGAGGGGCATCTGGGTTCCTTCCAGCTTCTGGCTATTATAAATAAGGCTGCTATGAACATAGTGGAGCATGTGTCCTTCTTACCAGTTGGGGCATCTTCTGGATATATGCCCAGGAGAGGTATTGCTGGATCCTCCGGTAGTACTATGTCCAATTTTCTGAGGAACCGCCAGACTGATTTCCAGAGTGGTTGTACAAGCCTGCAATCCCACCAACAATGGAGGAGTGTTCCTCTTTCTCCACATCCACGCCAGCATCTGCTGTCACCTAAATTTTTGATCTTAGCCATTCTGACTGGTGTGAGGTGGAATCTCAGGCTTGTTTGGATTTGCATTTCCCTGATGATTAAGGATGTTGAACATTTTTTCAGGTGCTTCTCTGCCATTCGGTATTCCTCAGGTGAGAATTCTTTGTTCAGTTCTGAGCCCCATTTTTTAATGGGGTTATTTGATTTTCTGAAGTCCACCTTCTTGAGTTCTTTATATATGTTGGATATTAGTCCCCTATCTGATTTAGGATAGGTAAAGATCCTTTCCCAATCTGTTGGTGGTCTTTTTGTCTTATTGACGGTGTCTTTTGCCTTGCAGAAACTTTGGAGTTTCATTAGGTCCCATTTGTCAATTCTCGATCTTACAGCACAAGCCATTGCTGTTCTGTTCAGGAATTTTTCCCCTGTGCCCATATCTTCAAGGCTTTTCCCCACTTTCTCCTCTATAAGTTTCAGTGTCTCTGGTTTTATGTGAAGTTCCTTGATCCACTTAGATTTGACCTTAGTACAAGGAGATAAGTATGGATCGATTCGCATTCTTCTACACGATAACAACCAGTTGTGCCAGCACCAATTGTTGAAAATGCTGTCTTTCTTCCACTGGATGGTTTTAGCTCCCTTGTCGAAGATCAAGTGACCATAGGTGTGTGGCTTCATTTCTGGGTCTTCAATTCTATTCCATTGGTCTACTTGTCTGTCTCTATACCAGTACCATGCAGTTTTTATCACAATTGTTCTGTAGTAAAGCTTTAGGTCAGGCATGGTGATTCCACCAGAGGTTCTTTTATCCTTGAGAAGAGTTTTTGCTATCCTAGGTTTTTTGTTATTCCAGATGAATTTGCAAATTGCTCCTTCTAATTCGTTGAAGAATTGTGTTGGAATTTTGATGGGGATTGCATTGAATCTGTAGATTGCTTTTGGCAAGATAGCCATTTTTACAATGTTGATCCTGCCAATTCATGAGCATGGGAGATCTTTCCATCTTCTGAGATCTTCTTTAATGTCTTTCTTCAGAGACTTGAAGTTTTTATCATACAGATCTTTCACTTCCTTAGTTAGAGTCACGCCGAGATATTTTATATTATTTGTGACTATTGAAAAGGGTGTTGTTTCCCTAATTTCTTTCTCAGCCTGTTTATTCTTTGTGTAGAGAAAGGCCATTGACTTGTTTGAGTTAATTTTATATCCAGCTACTTCACCGAAGCTGTTTATCAGGTTTAGGAGTTCTCTGGTAGAATTTTTAGGGTCACTTATATATACTATCATATCATCTGCAAAAAGTGATATTTTGACTTCCTCTTTTCCAATTTGTATCCCCTTGATCTCCTTTTGTTGTCGAATTGCTCTGGCTAATACTTCAAGTACTATGTTGAAAAGGTAGGGAGAAAGTGGGCAGCCTTGTCTAGTCCCTGATTTTAGTGGGATTGCTTCCAGCTTCTCTCCATTTACTTTGATGTTGGCTACTGGTTTGCTGTAGATTGCTTTTATCATGTTTAGGTATGGGCCTTGAATTCCTGATCTTTCCAAAACTTTTATCATGAATGGGTGTTGGATCTTGTCAAATGCTTTTTCTGCATCTAACGAGATGATCATGTGGTTTTTGTCTTTGAGTTTGTTTATATAATGGATTACATTGATGGATTTTCGTATATTAAACCATCCCTGCATCCCTGGAATAAAACCTACTTGGTCAGGATGGATGATTGCTTTAATGTGTTCTTGGATTTGCTTAGCGAGAATTTTATTAAGGATTTTTGCATCGATATTCATAAGGGAAATTGGTCTGAAGTTCTCTATATTTGTTGGATCTTTCTGTGGTTTAGGTATCAGAGTAATAGTGGCTTCATAAAATGAGTTGGGTAGAGTACCTTCTACTTCTATCTTGTGAAATAGTTTGTGCAGAACTGGAATTAGATCTTCTTTAAAGGTCTGATAGAACTCTGCACTAAACCCGTCTGGTCCTGGGCTGTTTTTGGCTGGGAGACTATTAATAACTGCTTCTATTTCTTTAGGGGATATGGGACTGTTTAGAAGGTCATCTTGATCCTGATTCAACTTTGGTACCTGGTATCTTTCCAGAAATTTGTCCATTTCGTCCAGGTTTTCCAGTTTGTTGAGTATAGCCTTTTGTAGAAGGATCTGATGATGTTTTGGATTTCTTCAGGATCTGTTGTTATGTCTCCCTTTTCATTTCTGATTTTGTTGATTAGGATTTTGTCCCTTTGCCCTTTAGTGAGTCTAGCTAAGGGTCTATCTATCTTGTTGATTTTCTCAAAGAACCAACTCCTCGTTTGGTTAATTCTTTGAATAGTTCTTCTTGTTTCCACTTGGTTAATTTCACCCCTGAGTTTGATTATTTCCTGCCGTCTACTCCTCTTGGGTGAATTTGCTTCCTTTTTTTCTAGAGCTTTTAGATGTGTTGTCAAGCTGCTAGTATGTGCTCTCTCCCGTTTCTTCTTGGAGGTACTCAGAGCTATGAGTTTCCCTCTTAGAAATGCTTTCATTGTGTCCCAAAGGTTTGGGTACGTTGTGGCTTCATTTTCATTAAACTCTAAAAAGTCTTTAATTTCTTTCTTTATTCCTTCCTTGACCAAGGTATCATTGAGAAGAGTGTTGTTCAGTTTCCACGTGAATGTTGGCTTTCCATTATTTATGTTGTTATTGAAGATCAGTCTTAGGCCATGGTGGTCTGATAGGATACATGGGACAATTTCAATATTTTTGTATCTGTTGAGGCCTGTTTTGTGACCAATTATATGGTCAATTTTGGAGAAGGTCCCTGAGGTGCTGAGAAGAAGGTATATTCTTTTGTTTTAGGATAAAATATTCTGTAGATATCTGTCAGGTCCATTTGTTTCATAACTTCTGTTAGTTTCACTGTGTCCCTGTTTAGTTTCTGTTTCCACGATCTGTCCATTGATGAAAGTGGTGTGTTGAAGTCTCCCACTATTATTGTGTGAGGTGCAATGTGTGCTTTGAGCTTTACTAAAGTGTCTTTAATGAATGTGGCTGCCCTTGCATTTGGTGCGTAGATATTCAGAATTGAGAGTTCCTCTTGGAGGATTTTACCTTTGATGAGTATGAAGTGTCCCTCCTTGTCTTTTTTGATAACTTTGGGATGGAAGTCGATTTTATCCGATATTAGAATGGCTACTCCAGCCTGTTTCTTCAGACCATTTGCTTGGAAAATTGTTTTCCAGCCTTTCACTCTGAGGTAGTGTCTGTCTTTTTCCTTGAGATGGGTTTCCTGTAAGCAGCAGAATGTTGGGTCCTGTTTGTGTAGCCAGTCTCTTAGTCTATGTCTTTTTATTGGGGAATTGAGTCCATTGATACTAAGAGATATTAAGGAAAGGTAATTGTTGCTTCCTGTTATTTTTGTTGTTAAAGTTGGCATTCTGTTCTTGTGGCTGTCTTCTTTTAGGTTTGTTGAGGGATTATCTTCTTGTTTTTTCTAGGGTGTGGTTCCCGTCCTTGTATTGGTTTTTTTCTGTTATTATTCTTTGAAGGGCTGGATTCGTGGAGAGATAATGGGTGAATTTAGTTTTGTCCTGGAATACTTTGGTTTCTCCATCTATGGTAATTGAGAGTTTGGCTGGGTATAGTAGCCTGGGCTGGAATTTGTGTTCTCTTAGTGTCTGTATAACATCTGTCCAGGCTCTTCTGGCTTTCATAGTCTCTGGTGAAAAATCTGGTGTAATTCTGATAGGCTTGCCTTTATATGTTACTTGACCTTTTTCCCTTACTGCTTTTAGTATTCTATCTTTATTTAGTGCATTTGATGTTCTGATTATTATGTGTCGGGAGGGATTTCTTTTCTGGTCCAGTCTATTTGGAGTTCTGTAGGCTTCTTGTATGTTCATGGGCATCTCTTTCTTTAGATTTGGGAAGTTTTCTTCAATAATTTTGTTGAAGATGTTTGCTGGTCCTTTGAGTTGAAAATCTTCATTCTCATCCACTCCTATTATCCGTAGGTTTGGTCTTATTGTGTCCTGGATTTCCTGGATGTTTTTAGTTAGGATCTTTTTGCATTTTCCATTTTCTTTGATTGTTGTGCCGATGTTCTCTATGGAGTCTTCTGCACCTGAGATTCTCTCTTCCATCTCTTGTATTCTGTTGCTGATGCTGGCATCTATGGTTCCAGATTTCTTTCCTAGGGTTTCTATCTCCAGCGTTGCCTCACTTTGGGTTTTCTTTATTGTGTCTACTTCCCTTTTTAGGTCTAGTATGGTTTTGTTCATTTCCATCACCTGTTTGGATGTCTTTTCCTGTTTTTCTATAAGGACTTCTACCTGTTTGGTTGTGTTTTCCTGTTTTTCTTCAAGGACTTGTAACTCTTTAGCAGTGTTTTCCTGTTTTTCTTTAAGGACTTGTAACTCTTTAGCAGTGTTTTCCTGTTTTTCTTTAAGGACTTGTAACTCTTTAGCAGTGTTCTCCTGTATCTCTTTAAGTGAGTTATTGAATTCCTTCTTTATGTCCTCTACCATCATCATGAGATATGCTTTTAAATCCAGGTCTACCTTTTCAGGTGTGTTAGGGTGTCCTGGACTGGAGGAAGTGGGCGTTCTGGGTTCTGAAGATGGTGAGTGGTCCTGGTTTCTGTTAGTAGGATTCTTACGTTTACCTTTCGCCATCTGGCAATCTCTGGAGTTAGTTGTTATAGTTGTCGTTGTTAAGAGATTGTTCCTCTGTTGATTTTGTTACCCTCAATCAGCAGGTGTGGGAGACAAGCTCTCTCCTCTGAGTTTCAGTGGTCAGAGCAGTCTCTGCAGGCAAGCTCTCCTCTTTCGGGGAAGGTGTACAGTTATCTTGTGTTTGGACCTCCTCCTGGCTGAAGGTGAAGGCCCAAAACAGGATCTTTCCCAGAAGCTGTGTTGCTTTGGCCAGGAAGGTGGCCGGTTGTCTGGAGTAGAAGATGTAACCGCCTCAGAAGCTCTGTGGCTCTCGCCAGGAAGGTGGCCGGCTGTCTGGAGATGAAGATGGCGCCGCCCCAGAAGCTCTGCGACTCTTGCCCGTCCCAGAAACGGCTGGCCTCTGTATTCCACAGGGTCTCCCGTGCAGCCTGCCCTCTGCGGAGTCCCGGAGCCAAGAAGGCTCCCGCTGGCGCCTGTGACACAAACCTCTCAGGCCGGGCAGAACCCCGTGCTCTCACCAGGAAGGTGGCCGGCTGTCTGGAGATGAAGATGGCGCCGCCCCAGAGGCTCTGTGGCTCTCACCAGGAAGGTGGCCGGCTGTCTGGAGCTGAAGATGGCGCTGCCTCAGAAGCTCTCCAGTAGTTTTGTTCTACCAATACATTCCCTACCATGATGTAGCCTTGCTACAGACCCAAAGTCATAGTTTCATTTGATGATGGTCAGTCTAAAGCTTCCAAAAGTATGAGCTCATGTGGGCCTTTTTAAATTATAAGTTCATTACCTCAGTTATTGGTCGTATCAACGGAAATGGGGCTAACACATCACTGTTAAACACGTATACCAAACCCTATATTTATTACTTGCTAGCTGCATGCCTGATTTATTATTGCCTCAATTTTTAGCGTTTTAAAATACTACTTTATTTTCACTTGAGTTTGTGGTGTTAACATTTTTTTTGTTTGTTTTATTAGTTTTTTTCCTCAGAGTTTGGTGTTAAAAGTTTAAAGGCTAAGCTAGGAAGTCCTTAATGGGGGGATCTCAGGTAGTTCCAGTTAGATGTTTGTTGCATAGAATAGGAACCATCTAAAGGGTCAGCTGGTCTGGGTGTTCCCTCCCATGTGCATGACAGCCCATACTGGCCATCAGCTGGAAGTTCGTCAGAGTTAATGACTGGAGCATCTGTTTGTGAGCTCTGAGTCACTTGACTTCTCACTGGTATCTAGCTCTTGTTAGACTTAGTATCACAAAGAAGAAACTGCATGGTCTTTTTGTGACCCAGCCTTCAGAGTCAGATAGCATCAGGTTGGCTTCATTATGTTCCTTAAAGCAGTCATAAAACTAAAATAAAGGGAGAAGGAATAGACATCCCACTGTGGAGAAACCTTTATGATTGCACACGTGGTGGTTACCATTAGAAAATGTGAGTTTTCTCTAGTTATTGTTACCATTTGAACTTCCACCTCCATCCTTAAAGTGGTGATATCAGAGTTAAGCCTGAAGAGAATTTCAGGACCATGACATAGACAAAGCATATTTGCTGAACTTTCTTTCTCTTTAAAGCTTTATTGGAGAATTATTTAAGATGACAAACCCCAGCTTATTTTCAGGCACTCTGGAACTCTACAGAAGTCCATGAATTCATGGCTCTGCAGAAATGATTCTGAGATTGTATCCATATTTCAAGCAGGTCCAAATGATTCAATTCTCTAGTGGAAAGTTCTCTAACAGACTGTCATATCTAGTGTAACTGACCAGCCAAATTTAATTATTATTCATGCCACAAGGCCTAATACTCATTTTTCCTGCAGAGAACTTGGCTTTGGTACCCACTGGTAGATGCCAGGCACTAGGTTATCGAAATAGGAAAAGAGTCGTGACTCCAGCCTGGCTCCAGGCTCCAGGGTCCAGGATGGAATATTTAGAGTATGGGATCATGATTGCTGGATTCATTTTCAGTGTTGGGTACACACTGAGCTGTGCTTACAAAATGAGCTTGCCACACATTCGTTTCTGTCCTGACAAACAACCCACAGGGCCAACTTTCTTCTCCAGTTATAATTTAAGGAAAGCAAACAGAACAAAATTGCAATTATCTTTTATGTCACATTTATTTTCTTGTGAATTATTAAATGATTGATCACCCAAATGTAGTTAGCACACTTGTTAATTTGAGGGTGGAGAGGATGGAAAATTCTCATATTCATTTATCTAATGGGCATTACTAATTGAAAATAAAAGGTTCTTTCGGCAGAACTCTGACTTTTCAATCAGTTGTTTGCTGGAAAGTTTTAAAACTAATGTGAAGTGAAAGGCACATTAAATAAAACACCAACTGCAATTTTGTGTGTATGTGTGTATATATGTATATAAATATATATGTATGTATATAATTGTATGTATATGTGTGTGTATATGTGTATTTGTGTGTGGAGTGTGTGTGTGTGTGTGTGTGTGTGTGTGTGTGAGAGAGAGAGAGAGAGAGAGAGAGAGAGAGAGAGAGAGAGAGAGAGAGAGAGAAATACTATGTGATTGTGATTAAAATGTCATGATCTTATGGACTTCAAATAAAGTAAACTAGGTTTCCTTTCCTTGTATTACATGGTCCTTGGAAACACTTATCCCAAATGAAAAACCTAGGAACACTTTCTACATAACATGTTGCATTTTGTTACCCCCCTCCTGTTTACAAGCTGGTCTATGTGCCATGGAATGCATCTCATCCTGAGTCCAGGGGAGGAAGCAAGTCCTAAGCTCAGCTTGCTTTAGTCCCCCCTAGAGTCAAACATCTAAATCACTGAAAATGAATGATTGGGAATATTTCCCTACTATTTAGTTTCAAGACAGAGAACACATTCAGTTTATGGGCAAGAAGGGAAAGAGGATATTTAAATTTCTACTTCAGTATGAATGAGGTCTTTGAGCTTTGAATACACAAGGAAATGTTACATCTTCAACACCCCTGGTGTATAACATTAGGCTAAAATACTATATGTTGGTCCATGAGAAAAGTAATACGTATTCTGTAGTACTAGGAAGCTTCGTAACCCCTGAAAGGCCAATCAGGAGCTAATCCAATGCATTCACGATAGGATCTTTTTTTTTCTTAAAATTTTTTATTAGGTATTTTCCTCATTTACATTTCCAATGCTATCCCAAAAGTCCCCCATACCCCCCCCCCCACACACACACACTCCCCAGATGCCCATGAACATACAAGAAGCCTACAGAACTCCAAATAGACTGGACCAGAAAAGAAATCCCTCCCGACACATAATAATCAGAACAACAAATGCACTAAATAAAGATAGAATATTAAAAGCAGTAAGGGAAAAAGGTCAAGTAACATATAAAGGCAGGCCTACCAGAATTACCCCAGACTTTTCACCAGAGACTATGAAAGCCAGAAGATCCTGGGCAGATGTTATATAGACACTAAGAGAACACAAATGCCAGCCCAGGCTACTATACCCAGCCAAACTCTCAATTACCATAGATGGAGAAACCAAAGTATTCCATGACAAAACCAAATTCACACGTTATCTTTCCAGGAATCCAGCCCTTCAAAGGATGATAGGATCTTTATTCTCAAGCTTGGACTTCACTCACCACGGACCCATGGGATGATTCTGATGCAAAAGCCCCGAATTCTCACTGGGACAAGGTTTTATAGGAAATGGCAATTGAGAAGTGAGTTTTCTAGCCTGGCAAGCATCTAATGGTGGTGGGTGGGTAGGGGGTGGCTACTGTGGCCTTTAACATAATTGGCTGCTGCTGGCAGCCAAACCATAAACTTAACTTCTGCTTTCTTCCTGATTGGTGGTTGTTAGGAAGTGAAGTGCCGTGGTGAACTTGTAACCTGGAGGTCCTGTTCGGTGGTAACCTGAAAACTGGTGCTAGGTAACGGCCTGTTAGTTTACTTGAATTCAAATTTAGGTCAGGTTCTCTAAGATTGAGTTTCAACCCAAAAGATTTGGTCTCTCTATTCATGTGCTCTTTTTGTTGCCATATTTCTTTTGGTGTTTCTGTGTTAGTTGTGATTGGTGAGTTACGTGATTTAATTACATTATATCATTTAATATTTTGAATAGTATTATAGTATGGTGGTTAGCTTTAGTCATTAATTTGGCACAGATTAGAATCAGCTGGAAAAGGAGTCTAAATATAGATGAAATTGGTCTTGAGCTTTTTTGTGAGGGATTGGCTTGATTGCCTTAGTTGTCCTGGGAAGACATAGCCTGAATGTGGGCAGCACCATTCCAGAGCCCTGGACTGTGCAACAGAAGAGAAAGCAGCTGGGCATGAAGCATGTGTACTAAGCATGGACATTTAGTCTGCCTCTGCTCTCAACTATGGATGTGACTAGGAACTTCAGGTTTCTGCCTTGACAACTCTGTAAGGATGAATTGTAATCTGGACTTGTGAGGTAAAACAAACCATTTCTCCCCTAAGTGTTTCTCCGCCACCAACCCCTGCAGGATCTTTCATTATAGCCACAGAAATGAAACTAAACAAAGCTATTTACTATGGCTAGATATTTAGTAGAATGAATTATAAAATATAATTCCCCAAAACTACAGTATTTTAAAATTTGCTTTTATTTCAGACTTGAGACATATTACATTCTAGTACAGTGTTGGGCATATTATTATACCTTTCTCTGTAAAAAACCATTTTACTAAGGGAAGTAGGCACCTCTGTTCTACCTCAGAAACTGTCTCCATTCAAATTTTTATTTGTTGACTTGATCTGGAATGTGAACATATGAAAGCCCAGGCTAAAACCTGGTCCTATGTGAATTGAGGGGAGCACAAGAGCAAAGCCTTCCAACGAAGTATAATCAATTTCAGAGGCAATTAATAAACTGGACTTGAAATTAGCCTGGAAAGATTGAGCAATACCAAAACAAAAATTATAACTTTAAGCACTTGCAATATGCCAGCAGCATTAATTATTTTCTTTCTAATTTTCAAAACCCTCCTGAAAATTGGGAATTATTATTTCCATTATACAGATAAAAAAAAAAAACTGGCTCAGAGGAATCATGAAGTTTCCTCAAGGTCACACGACCAGTAGTAAATTTAATTAGCACTGTGTTTTTCAAGGATTTTTTTTTTATTATCTCTTTGCTCCTTCCCCTTTCTTTGCTTATTAATGGAAGCTTTCTCTTTGAGAAATCTAGCATTCTAGGCTTAATATTTGACAGAATACATTTCAAAATGCTGAGATGGACTGGGAATGAGAAAATCAATCCAACTGATCAGAACTCTGTTGATTGTGAAAATGGTAACAAGAAAATACAACACTGTTACAACTGGCTCCATTAAGGGAGGCAAAGACTTGAGAGATTAGAGAGACGATTGGGCAGTGCAGCCATCAACATAGCTAAAATCTAGTCCCTGGGCAACTTTATGCCTTATTTTATTTGACTTGCTATCCGTTCTGATTAAATTATACCAAACAATTGCCAAGTCTCCTCTTCAGTGTGTGTTGTGTAGTCAGCTCAAGGGATATGGTCAGCCTGGGATAGTATTGGAGATAAATGATTGGATTTGTAGTTTTCCTGTCTGGGAAAGCAATCTGTTTAACTGTGTAGAGATTCTTTCTTTTGGGCAAACTGATTTAGTCCCAGAGCATTTGTCACTAATACAAATGCCTACAGAAGATCTACAGCTAACACACACACACCTGCAAACACATTGAGGTGCAAAGGTGTTGAGCTGCAGGCACAGGGACGAAGGAGCATAGCTTTGTGGTTTCCTTGCTTTTTAAAACACAGACCAGCCTGGACAAAATGAGCATTCGAGAAGTGCTAACCCCAAGACATGTCTTATTGTATGATTTCCTAGATTCAGAGCTCTGACGAGAAGTCTATTTCTCAAAAAAATCTTTATTACCTCCTTACTTCCTGCTCTTTTACTACTTATTAATGGATATTAATAATTATTGTTATATAGTAAATTATAATGTTTGACAGAATACACCTAGCAGCATTCTCAGAAGGCAGTTCTACAAGGCACCAGAAAGGTAGTGTAAAGGAGACAGAGAAAGGATGGAAGGAAACACAGATATATTTAAGCAGACCATCAGAGCTGAGATCCCAGGATCAATCTTTGTAGAGAACTCTGGTGGACATTGTAGTTCTGTACTCAGAGCTATCCCACCCAAGATCTGAGGATACTGAGTATTCTTCACCAAGTCCTGATCCTGTCATCTGAAGACTATACTTCTGTGTCTGGGCGATAGAAAAATTGTTTAGTAGAGAATGGCATATTGTTTTCCACTGAATGTTGTTGATAAGGACAGGGCTCAGAAATGAAAATCAAGAGCTTCAGAATAAGTCATCAACTGTATTTGCTAAGTAAAGATAAACCTTTTATTTGTTTTGTAATGTTTCGTTTTTTGAGACAATGCTTCATGTAGAGCGAGATGACCTTGGATTCACTATGTAGCAGAAATTGGCCTTCTATTTCTGATCCTCCTGCCTCCACGTCCCAAGAGCTGGGATTGCAGGTGTGTGTCATTATGTGTATCTTTGTTTCATCTTCAGATTTACTCAGTGCCTCTTTAACCCTCTTCTGCTTGCATATTTGAGTTAGATGCTGGGAGGTTTGGAGAGGATGAAGATGCTGTCTTCCCTGTCTAGAAGATGCACTATTTTTTGTCCAAATTTCACCAGCCTTCTACCACATGGACTGAACAAAGAAATGATGATATAGAGTTTTAGGCACTATCTATACAGCAAGTCAGCAAAGAGTCTTTCTTGGGGGGAGGGAACAAGGTCTTTCTATGATTCTCAGACTGGCTTCAATCTGGACATCCTCCTATATCTATCTTACTTTTTAAATTTTTTAAAAATTTTTTTCATTTTTTAATTTATTTTTTATAGTCTTTTCCCCCCACATTTTTATTAGATATTTTCTTCATTTATATTTCAAATGCTATCCCAAAGTCCCCTATACTCTCCCCCTGTCCTGCTGCCCTACCAGCTCACTCCCACTTCTTGGCCCTGGCATTCCCCTGTACTGGGGCATATAAAGTTTGCAAGACCTAAGGGCCTCTCTTCCCAATGATGGCCGACTAGGCCATCTTTTGATACATATGCAGCTAGAGACATGAGCTCTGGGGTACTGGTTAGTTCATATTGTTGTTCCACCTATAGGGTTGCAGACCCCTTTAGCTCTTGGGTACTTTCTCTAGCTCCTATATTGGGGGCCCGGTGTTCTATCCTATAGATCTTTCTAGTACTAAGATTATGTGGGCATTTCATTCCCACATGCTCCCTTAATGCAAGGATAAAGACATATTCCACTTGTGCTCATGGCTACTGTTCACACTAAACCCCATATTAAATTTTATCTTGTCCTTTTTTGAAAAGTGATTTTATTTTTTAAAAAGTTCATTTTATTTTATGTATATGAGTATTTTTCTTGCATTTTTGTATATGTACCATCTTTGTGTCTGTTGCTTATATAGGTCAGAAAGGGTATTAGATCCCCAGCAACTAGAATTATGAGTGACAGAATTATGTGGGTTCAGAGAATCAAACCTGGGTTCTCTGCAAGAGCAACAAGTCCTCTTAGCTACTGAGCCATCTCTCTAGCCTGATATTTTAAAACTGCAACCAGGAAAATATTTTTTCCTATCTTTAAACTGCTATACAATTATTGCCCCCTTGTTGACATTTCCTAGTTTCATCCACATGCCCAAAAGAGTAATTATGAAAATATAATGTGGAAAAAAGAGAAACATCATCATTTTAATTGGTAAGGATTAATCAAGTCATAAAACTACTACATATTAACCTCAGTGAACTGCCTCAGACTCTCACCTCCAAAGTTGATATAAAGGCAATCTGAGCTGTCCTGCGAGGGCTATTCATATCTATTAATTGTTACAATACAAGATACACTGGGACTCAGCTGGCTGCCATTTCTTCTGTATTTGAAATGTGCTTCTCAGCAGAGATGGGAGGACACCACAGGGACTCATTTGAGGCTGACTTTCACATTAATTTTGCTGTGCTGTGAAGAGCAAAGACAAAATCAATGTCCATCAGTGATTATTCAAGGTAAAATATCTAGCGATATTGAATACCAATGGCAGCTCCAGGCATAAAATTTACTTAAGACTTGTTGAGTTGACAGCCATTTATTCTAATCCTGCTTCATTTTCCTTGTCATGCTTATTTTTTTTTCTTAAGGAAAAATAAAACAATTACATGGGAAAAAATAAATTCTACTCACAGACTCAATTTGCCATAATCCAGATTTTTTTTCCCCAAATGGTAGAAAAGAATGGAGTCATAGAGTTTTCATGAACTTAACTGAGAATAATGTTACCATTTGGAAGAAGTAGCGTATTTCCCAGTACACAGTGACACAAAATCACGTGGCTCAATTAAATGTTCATAATGGAGACGTTTTGTCATTCGTGACCGAACTTGGAATGAGTAAAAGTCTGCTTCTTCAGTCCTGGACAAATCTTAAGCTGAAAATATGCTCATGGCAGAGGAATTTGAACACATCTGGTTTTAAAAGTTTGTTTTGTTTCGATTGTTATTGTGGTGAGCCCCAAGGATGCTCCCCGTGGTGTGTTATATACTGAATGATTTACAAAGAACAGCTAGCCATACCCAGAAGAATGTTAAACTCTATTATTTCTCAGGTTCCAGTATAGGCTACCTGTACAACACCTGCCTTACTTTGCTAGTTGTCTGACAACAGAAGGGGTTGTGAGGAGTAAGAAGAAGGACTCCAAGCCGTCTGCATTTGGGCCATAATATCTTGGAGGCATTTTTTGTTCCATCATGTCAGGTGAGGGCCGGTGTCGGCACGCATTCCATTCCTGTGATTTGCAGCCGTACCTCAGTCTACGACACACCAGAAAAGAGAGAAAACAGTCCCTGGAAAGTACTGAGTGTTTTCTGTCCAAGCAGTTTGCCTTGCCAGTTTTTACAGAGACGATTTTGCCATGGTATAATCCTATATGAGATTTATTTTCTTAGGAGAATACAGTTTGTTGTATTTGGTAACTTCACAAGAGACTTTAGAATTTAGCTTTTTGTGCTTTCTTTGCCGTTTACTCAGGTGACGGCTGCTTCTAGGAGGCCAAAGGCAGTGCACTGAATCAGATAAAATTTCATCCTTTCCACCCGATTTCCCTCTTTAAAAAGGCCTAAGACTTGATGTGGTTTCTAGATGAGATGAGGTAGGGCTAATGGTAAGCTAGATTTGTGCAGTCCTGAGGCCACAGATAAACATAAAGTTTGAACACGAGTTTCATTCATGATCAATATCTTTTGTATCATATATTAGATCTAAGACTCTGCTGGGGCTATTACCTCTTCCTAGCAGAAGATGCACAGAGCTATAGAACTTTACATTAGCTATTCCATAGATGCTGGACTAAAACACAGCAGCGTGTGATGAGCAGGTCTAGGACTGCCAATGCGCATGCTTCTTAAGGAATAAGTAACTAGGTATGCTGGGTGTCACACGAGATGAATGACTTCATTCCCAGTCCTCAGGAATTCACAATATTATAAGAAACAAATAGAGGCTAAAACAGCTATATCTTGGTAAGTACTTCAATGGAGAGAAGGAATTCTTTTTAGATTTCCTAAAGGAAATGGAAGACCGGAGCAATGTGGAGCTATGACAATAGGGACAATATGGCAGAACATAGTGGCTTCATTCACATGGCTGCATTTAAAGACAGACCTCCAGCCCCTCTCGTCCTCTGTTGACAGATGAGATGAGTGTAGGTGTGAACTTGGTACCCAGTAAAGTCTTCCTGAATAGGCTAAGGGTAAGGGCTTGAACGTGGGAACAACCTGTTCTCAGTTAAGGTGTTTCATTCTGTGCATTATCAACTCAATGAGTTTGGGTTCCCCTTTCTAGGTTAGGAGACCCCCATGGTGGTTGTCAACTTATCCTTTGATTTCTTTTGTGCCTGTTACATCACTTAGAAATAAGAAAAGCCTCCCCAGTCATGTGCTGACTGATTACCTGTGAGCCAGGACAAGGCAGCTTGTTTGTATGTGGGAATTCACATCTGCTTTGCTGGGAGTTGTTCTTATATTCTTTCCGATATACTTCAGTGGTTTCTATCTTCATTATGTTCAGAATAAGGCGCTGAAACAGCTTTGCCCCAGGTAGGATCCGTTTTCATGGTTTTTTGTTTTGTTTTGTTCTTGGCATTAGTTTGTCATAGACTTCAACATAAATAAATTCATACAGTATGTATCTCTTTAGTGTTGATTTCTAAAAATAAAGTTTTTTTGGGGGGGGGGCTGAGCAGAGTTCTAGTGTATCAATTACATGACATATCAATCTGCATAAACAGATCACTTTCCAAATGTTGCTTCCCCTTCTGTGATTAGGAATACTGTTCTGAATACTTTTGCACAAATATTCAAATGTCTGTCTACTAACTTATGACTATCTTTTTAAAAACTGAATTTCTCTGTTATGGGACACATTAGCCACCTTTCCCTATTGTCAGATATATTCAGAGAGTGCCAATTTCCTTTTCAAAATGTTTTGTCCAGATAAAATTGGAATGCACGGACTCCCATCAATTAAACAAGTAGACACTACTACTTTTCCCCACGAAGGCATATTTTACAAGGGAGCATCACAGCTGTTCAGTGGAGATAAGCCCTTTCTAGTGACAAGTTCCATCGAGTTCTCATCAGATGGCTGTGTTGTCCTGTCACTGTTGCCAGTTATTGATGACTTAGCGTCCATCCTGCCTGCCGGGAAGACCCAAACGTAGTTTCATTGGTTGGTGTCTGATGGTCACATGCAAATTGGCATCAAAGCTGGTGATCCTATAAACCCTGAATGTCTTTGTTAAGGCCTTTCTATAGACCAGGAAAAAAAAATGTGTCACAGAAAATGGCCCCTGTCCCTGTATTCCTAAATCAGTCTAAGCACAAAGTAAATTGCTCTTGCAATAGCTATCAGGAGAAGAGGGGAGTGGAAAATAGATTATCAAGTAAAATTCAAATGGCTTGTAGGCTCCTGAGCAGCCTACAACCTGAAACATTAAATGGTGTAAGAGGACAGATATTGGCATTTGAGGTTAGGTATTTGCAAGCCATAATAACCCCTCGAGACAGACAAATTTCACATCTTCCTTTTTTTCCCCCTTGAAGTAATTCCTTACTATGGCCTAGTTTGCGAACTCATTCACAATTGGCTGCAAAAAAAAGCTTATTGAGACAAAAGAGTGTGCTGGTTATGCTGTTATTAGTGGTGCACATATCCATCTATCCTTCCACCTAAGCATCCTATGGATCAACATTTGCCACATTTATGTTCTACTAAAGTGAAAAAAGAAGCTGGATGGCTGTGGTCTGTCTGAAGTCTCAAATCCCCCAGCAGAAAGTTTACTTTTGATCTTCGTTTATCATTGCTTGCTTCTGTATTTATTGTGCTGTAGAGAGTCAAAGAAAACACAGAAAAAGCCACAGTGCTGACTTTTAGCAGAACATCTGAATGAGAGGCTCTGTCTTCACACTAAAGTACAGGCTCATGAGAGCAGAACCTGAGGGTGGCAGGCCCTGAGGAATAGCTGTACGCTATCCACATGATTCTTTCCTACTCCACCCTTTTTCTCCTGTCCACACAGATTCCCAAGGTTATGAGATCAGGGCAGTTGCCATCTGTGCAAAGAATGCGGTCCAAGCAGAGCCGTGCAATGCCAAGACAAGCTTCCCAGGCTCCACTCAGAAAAACAGAAAATGACATTGTTAATTGGGGAACGGATATCTGGAGAGTTGTGCCAATATTCTCTTATCTAACTGGCCTTTCAAAATTGAATGCACTCGCTGGAACTGCTGGATCTGATACTGTCACTTTTCAAATTCTGGGGAGATAATTTCGGGACTTCTTAGTCACTTTCTGTTCTGCTCAGATTATATCAAATTTGAAAGAAGGTGAAACCAACCATGTCTGTTTCATTCCACTTCTTGGGGAGATATGTGAACCCCATTATGACAATTGACTTTATTTTTCCACTTAGATTTTTTCCTCCGACTCAGGGCAGAGTTAATCAGCTCACAGACAGAGTAGTTAGTTACTGCACGTCTCTGAGATGAAACACGCTGTAAAAATGTATAATGGTAATAATTAGAATCACAATATTAATGATAGTGAAATTAACATTTTGACCTTCATCGCCTTCCCAGGTAAAAAAAAAAAAGGCATCAAAATCCAAGCATTATCCCTGAAGGTATAACTGAAAAAGACGACATCTTTTTCTTCTCAAAAGCAATTAATTTCCACATAAGAAAGTGTCATTAAAATTCACAATTGTTTTAAAATATAATGTTAATTTGCAAGGACATTATGGGCAATAATTCAGAATAACTCTCGAAACTTCCTCATGACATCATCTTACTTATTATTCCATAGACGGAGGTGGCAAAACATTTCTGTTTTCTTGATGAATAAATGAACAATGATACAGGTATCAAGTACTGAAAAGTGGGAAGTTCCTCAAATATTTGTTTTGCAAATATTTGTTTTGTGAAGACAAAACAAAGCAAACAAAACCACAAGACTGTTTTCACCAAAGTACCAAGAGAGGGAGATGTGGTTGGCACCCACTCCTCCTGTACCTCCGTCTCTCCCCCTCAGAAAGCAGCTACAGGTGAGCAATTTTGATAAAGGGGGGGGGAATGCCTCCCCAGCTCCCTTCACTCTCTTGGTTCAGAAGCCCCAGCTTCCTACAGTGATCCACATTTCATCTTCATGAGCTCTGTGTCTACACTGGATCTGTCCACATCTCAGACAGGACCTTAGTCAGCTACTTTTCCCTCTAAGCCAGTCAGACTTTCCCTATGGATCCTTAAAGTAACACATACAAAGCATAATAAAATTTACAAATTCTGAAACATTTTTAATATATAAAAATACATGTAAAACTGATTCACATGTAATTCAAAATACCATATATTTCATAGGCTGGTTTGACTTAGAAGAATAAAAATAAAGCAAAGAGGAAATAATAATAATAATAATGATGGCAATTTTAATCAGTGTACAATCTTGTTATAATTAGCTAATTTTCAAGCATTAATTTTTAGTTGAATGTTGGAGCAGTCATTCTAGCTAACCAGTTTCCAGGTGTTGGTTAGCTCTTTGTTGGTTAACCAATTACAGGAGACTAATAAACCAGAAACTGATTTAAACCAATTACAGGAGACTAATAAACCAGAAACTGATTTAAACCAATTACAGGAGACTAATAAACCAACAAAACTAGCCAGCTGATGGGGTGATTGTTACTGACAGTGGTGAATGGGGTTTGGTGGTAAGCGTTCTATCTCTGCTCCGTTTCTCACTTTTGACTTTTGTGGTCTTGCTTCCACTTTCTGTGAATCTTCCTCTGAGTCCAACGGTTGGATGTAAGTACCTGCATCTGTCCAAGTCAGCTGCTGGTAGTGCCTCTCAGAGGACAGCTATGCCAGGCTCCTGTCTGCAAGTTCAACATAGCATCAATAATAGTGTTAGGGTTTCGTGCCTGCTCCTGAGGTCGGGGACCCCTATGGAAGAGTTAGGGAAGGATTGAAGGTGCTGAAAGTGCTGAAGGTGCTGGCAACCCCATAGGAAGAACAACAGTATCAACTAATCAGGACCCCTGTGAACTCCCAGAGACTAAGTCACCGACCAAAGAGCTTACATGTGCTGGTCTGTGGACCCCAACAATATGTAGTAGAGGACTATCTTGACTGGCCTCAGTGGGAGAGGATGCACTTAATACTGTAGAGAGACTTGAAGAAAGGGGGAATGTGTGGGTGGTGGGTGGGTCAGTGAGGTAAGTGGGTGACTGGTGGTGGGAGGTGGGGGGATGGGGGTGTGAGAGCACACTTTCAGAGGCAAAGGGGAGGATGGGTGATGAACTCTTAGAGGGGGGACTGGAAAAGGGGCAACATTTGAAATGTAAAACAAACAAACAAACAAACAAACAAACAAACAGAAAGCCAGTCTGGTGTTGCAATTACTCATTATTGTCCTTGATCAAGTAAGAGAAAGACCCTTACCTCACCCTTGTCTCCACCAGACTCATCTGTACTCAATCATCCTATAGGGCTTCACTATGTACGTAGCACTTTCTGATTAAGGAATTTTCTTCTAGAAGAACTAATTGAAGGAACACGTCTAGCATGTGCCATCCATCATGTGTTTACATACTCCATATAAACATTGATTCATTCAGTAGGCATTCACTGAGCCTCTACTGTGTGCCAATACTGATTCAGGTTCAAAGTGCTCAGTAGTCAACAACAACTCCCTGTCCTTGAGGTCCTGATACTTTGATGGACAAAGTCAAACAGTAAATAGAGTAAAGAAGTTACTTGGCATGATGATGGGAGTGAGGGAAGCATTCTGGGAGAAGAAAGCAGGAAGTGGGGGGGGGGAATTGCCTATTGCAGGAGATAGGGAGTAGGTAGCAAAAGGTGTTTGCCTTTTTAAATTAGCCAGGGAGAGCTACAGACGGACATTGGAGCTTAGACTTGAAGAAGCCATATAATTTAGATTATGATTTTGTAGAACATTAGTATGAATTGGTTCTGTTAAGTGAGAATTGTATTTGTTATTAAACTCTTTGTTTGTGTGTGGGCATTTGTGGTGAGCATTTGGCATCTGCTTCTTAATTGTGAGACCCTTAGTTTATATCAGCTGCTGCGATTTCTTCCTACATCTCAGCTGAGAAATCCAAGGGCCAGAAGGACTGGCAACTTACTCATGGTGGTTTAAGTTAAGAAAGAACTTAAGTTTAATAGTTAGATACTGAAACCTGGTTCTCAAAAACTATGGCTGCTTTTTGAATAGCATGCTATTTAAAAATAAATAAATATAAACAATATGTAAATCATATATAAAATATAAAGTATATACAAATAAAATACATAAAAAATAAAAATAAAAAAAAAAGTACAGTGCTAAAAAGAGGAGAGGTAAATGCTACATCCCCTTCCCACTAAAGCCATAAATAACAATGGCTTTCGATCGCATCTTGTGCAGGCATGCTCTTTGTCTTTTTATACACATCAATGACTTTGTACGCTACACCTAAGTCATCAGAACTGTAGGTGCTGTACTGTAAGCTGCTTAAAATATTTCCTGGATATTTCTCACGTCGAAAAATAGAAGTCTGTGACTTTTATTGAATTTCTGATATTTCACTTGTGGACACTGGTATTTAGTCAGACGGCTTTTTCGTTATTGGATTTTTAAAGTCTCTCATAGAATTCAAGGTCTGGAGCTCAGTATGGGTTCCTGTCTCCCTTCACTCTCTCTGTCTCTCTGGTTTTTCTTCAGAGCCCATGTGGAGTGCCAGAGGTTCAATGCAGATGTCAGCAGTCTCTGACGTTTGAAAAGATGACCAGAATAAAAAGAAACAACCCTCTCAGGCTCAGTAGGAACAGAAGCAACCTAGAACTTCCACGATCAGTGGCTCAGGTATGTATTTAATTAGGTCCCAGGAAATGACTTTTCCTTGATTTTCCATTTACAGAGCATTGGCTCTCATTTTGGGTATGTGCAGGTCAGTGCATGGAAAGATATGGAAGTGGAGTATAGTGTTACTGACTGCAGAAACCACTTCAGGGTAGCTAGTGGCTCAATATCCTTATCATATTCTCATGCAGACCACAGTCTAGTCCAGCTATTATGTCACTTGATACTCTAGCGCTCTCCTACTAGGTAATGAGAACATTAAACTAAAAAATATCCGGCTTTTGAGTTTCCAGAAGAAGGAAAGTTAACCTCAATAGGACTCGAGGAACAGCTAAGTTAGAGTTACTGAGGAATAGTTAGTTAGAGGAGGCCATGGCTGAAAGTGAAGGATGAATTAAAGAGCAAACCTTGAGAAGAGAAAAGATGGGAGGAAGGAGAGTGCCACAAACCCATCACTGTTTCTAACAATACTGTTTCTGCTATGCACTTTAATATAACTTGAGAAGGATAAAATCTTTATGTCAGAGACAAATCTGTATCTCTGGGATTCATTCAGTAAGTATGTCTACAAATTTTAAGGGTCCCTCAGAAATTGAGATGAGTTTAAAAGAGACAAGATGGACCCTGGAGAATGTTTTAGGAAGCCATTTATTCTTAGAAAGGGGAGTATTGGCTGGCTTTCTTACAGGACTGTTTTGCAAGACAGAGTCAGGAGTGGTGAGCCTGTGTTGAGGTCAGAGGATAACTTGCAAAGAACCCTGAGTTCTCTCCTTCCATCATAGAGATCCTAGGAATCAGATTCAGGCCATCACTTTAGTCTGATGAGCACTCTTTGCCAGCCCATATTTATTTTAAAGCAGCCCTGAATGAGCTGTTTCTAATAGATTCCAGCTCAATAAAGACCTCTTTTGAATTTAGCCTATCTTACAGTTGAGCAAAAGTCCTCTTCGGTGTATCCCCTAACCTTCCTTTTTCCCTGAGCCCCACAGCTCATAACATATTTCCATGTCTGGAATCAGGGCTACTCAGTTTTTCAGCCACAGAAGTATTGGATATTTGTATTCTCCCTACCCATCTTTCTCCTGTGACCTTCTTGTGGTCACATCCTGTTTTTGTGACGTGCCTTTTCAACCGTGGGATCCAAGATTGAAGTTCTCATCATGTTAATGCAAAAGAGATACATATATTCACTTGAAAGCCATAGGAGTTAAGAAGAAATAAATAAACACTACTACATCTGCATGTTAAATATGGACCCAAGGAGAGAGAACCCTTCAGAGGTAATCTGTGTAATATTAGCATTTATTCTGTTCTGACCTTTGAGCTATGGGCAGTGAGAGGCAGCTTTTGTTTCTCTCCCTTAATGCTGGTTTTCCAGGCATGAAGGTGCCAGCAGGGGTTGGTGAATAACCCAGACAAGCTTTCTGCCATTGCCTTTTACGTTCTTGACATGTCACAAGGTAACTCATTGTGTTTGATCAATTCTTTCCCACCTCGTTGGGAAGAAGCCCATGGAGCCTGTCCCAGCAAGAAATTCCAGTTGATGAATGAATGTTGAATAGTTTCCTACAAACTCATATGTCTGATGAAATGTAGCAGGAGTGAAATGCTCTGAGATGTTTCATTATAAGAGGAAAGGAAGGGTCTTATGAAGCACCGGGGAAGCTCTCTAGTCCAGCCTGCAGTTTTGAATTATATCTTGATAGGACAAGTGCCCAAACTTTCGAGTTGCATCTTAGAATGTACTACTTACACTTTTCACTTGTTTTAAAATGTGTGTTATATTTATTCTACTATGTGTGTGTATGTGTGCAAGCATGCATGTCCCATGGTATGAAGGGTGGAGGTCTTTCAGGAATCACTTCTCTCCTCCCACCCTGTGAGCTTTAGTCATCAAGTGTAGGCCATTAGTCCTGTGAGAGTGCCCTTTGGTCTGCTTAGCTATCTTATCAGCCCTCGCTTGTTTTAAAGTAATTCTGTTTTTATTTTTTAGATTTATTTTCAATCATTAAGTATGCTAATTCATTTAGGAAACACTATGTGTCAAAAACCATGCCAGGGATGTGGAATACCAATGTAAGCAGGAAGGAAGTCATAGTTTTTCTTTTACAAAATTGATGTTGTTGTGGTTATATGTAAGTACATAAGCACACATACATACACACACACACACACACACACACACACACACACACACACACACACACACACCACACTGAGAGAAAGAGATCAAGTGGGAGAGATTGAGTAGGTATTAATTCTGCTCAGAATGTGGAAGAGAACAAAATAATATAAGAATAATCTGAGGTCTAATATAATTTCTACCTACATTCTAAATCTTATCCTTGTGTGCACAGATGAACGTAGCTACCAACCTTCATCAAAGAAGCTTCTTTTTACAGCAAGCACTGACCATCACAAAAGTTACCACTGGACAAAACTCCGAGACCAATAGATTGTGAGGAGCCTAGCCCAGTGGGTGCATGTATATTGCAGCTCCTGTATCAGAGAACATAGTGGAAGAGAGGACAGAAAGATTGTAAGAGCCAGAGGATCAGGAAGTCTGCTGAGACTATATATATATATATATATATATATATATATATATATATATAGAGAGAGAGAGAGAGAGAGAGAGAAGAATAGAAGAATATTCAGAGTGATTTATACAGGATGATCAGAGAATGAGAATCTAAGACAAGGATAAAATGAGGATAGGGCACAGGTTGTGAGTATGCCCTAATAAAGCACTGCAAACTGGATATCTTTAGACAATAACATTTTTTCTTCTAGAGGTCAGAAATATGAGGTAAAAAAGCTCAGCAGAAAAATGTTCCCTTAGAAGGTACTTGGGAATCATTTGTTCCTGGCTGATGCTCTCCTAGCTGCCTGTAGCCTCAAGTAACCCCTGGATGACTCTTCACATCTTCCTCCTTTCTCTGTGTTTCTGTGCGTATATATAATCTATAATATGGTATATGTATTATATTTTCAATATATTTAAACTTATATAGCATACATATATATAATACACATATATTTGCACATACACAAATATGTGTAACATGAATCATAATAGATTATGTGTGATGCTTTTTTTAAATTGAAAATAGGCCCTTCCTTCATACAATGCATCCTGATCACAACTCCCCCTCCTCCACTCCTCCCAGCTTCCTCCTTTCTTTCTCTCATCCACTCCCCCTCCATTTCCCTTCAGAAACAAGCAGACCTCCAAGATAAAACAACCAAACATAAGGGGGCAAGATATAATAGGACAAGGCAAAGGATTAGGACTTATTCTAATAACTTCATTTTACTTTAAGGCTGCAAAACTCGCATGTCTAAGCGAGGTCACATTCTAAGACACTGGACTTCAACACATCCTTGTTGGAAGACATAATGCAAACTATAGCAATCAAGAAACAGTGTTCAAGACACGCTTTTAAGTAAAAGTTGGAATGAAGCATGGGGACTTGATAACTCAGAATTCTGGCTCCTTGAATAAAGTAAGTTGTGGGGAGGAACTTTAGTGGGAATAAGAAAGTGGGGTGTCTTGGGGCTGGAGAGATGGCTAAGAGCACTTAGTCTTCAAGACTACCTGGGCTCAATTCTCAGCAAACACAGGTTGGCTCACAACCATCTGTAATTCCAATTCTAGGACATCTAGTACCCTCTTCTGACCTTTGTGGGCACTGCCCACACATTGGTATACCTATATACTCTCACACATAAAATAAAGCTAATAAAAACTGGGTTTTCTGGCAGCTGTAAAACATGGGTGTGCACTCTTTTTTCATGCTACTAGCAACTGCTGCAGTACCTCTGTGGGGATATAGAGAGATTACTGATCATTTTATTTTCTTCCTGTCTTCATGTCTAGTTCATAGAATGCAGCTAGGAATGGAAGGTCCCCAAGTGGTTATGGTGCTTGCCAGCTTAGATAGAAAAATTAAATTTTCTGCAAGTCAAATTGTCACTTTTTTCTCCCCTGGCTGGACCAGGAACCCCAGGAGTCATCCTGTGAATGATCTCCAAACGAAACTGTGAAATACAGTGGACATGGACTTTACACCACATCAGAATCAGATGCTAAACCGGTCCCTCTGGAGATCACACCATCCTTCCAGTGCTAGGTTTGCATCTGGAAGGTTGGGTATTTGGTACAGAGGGACTGGACCCAGAAGATGTGCAAATAGGTACTGTGGCATTTTGATCTCCTGTCAACTCCAATTGCCTTGGGCTGAGTATGTTTAAGGAACCGAATGTTAGGCCAGCCATGCCTTTGACTTCACAGTCCTTATCCCCAGAGCCTTTCAGATGAAAAAAGTCATTTGCATGGATCCCTGTTTCTCTTTTTGGTGATCTCATTTCTACTCCATTTCACTTAAGCTACTGTCAAGCTTGGAGATTTATATCTCTTATTTTATCTCATGCTTAAGCCTTGGCCCAGACTCTTCTCACTAGAAAGACTAACTGATACTTTTATTTTATTTTAAAACTTCATGTAGATAGCATACCTTTAATCTTTAAAAAGCCTCTCAAGGCTGGTGTCTTAATTGTATTTTAAATTACAATTTTATTTTATTGGTTATGTTATTTATTTACATTTCAAATGTTATTTCCCCTTCCCGGTTTTCCCTCTCCAAACCTCCTATCCCATCCTCCTCCTCCCTGCTTCTGTGATGGTGCTCCCCCACCCCACCCACACTTCTACCTCACTGCTCTAGCATTCCCCTATGCTAGGGCATCGAGTCTTCACAGAACCAAGGGCCTCCTCTCCCATTGGTGCCCGACAGGGCCATCCTCTGCTACATATGCAGCTCGAGCCATGGGTCCCTTGGTGAATTGCAATTTTAAAACAAAAATTTAATAATTAAATTTAAAGGAGTGAGATGTGGAGAATTTAAGGGGTCCTCGGGGGATCCCTACGACCAGCTGTGTAGGTGAGGAACTGTATCACAGCCATGTGCGCTCCTGGCCATGTGAGCACAAGCTGATTGGTTAAGATCTCACTTCACTTTCCTTATCCCTAAAATAAGAAATATGGCGATTCTCACATCACACTGGAGATAGCAGTGTTGAGTAGCTGTGGTGGTTAGTTTTATGTAAATATAAACTAGAATAATTTGGGAAGAGGCACTCTTATTCAAACAAGATGCCTCCAAAAGATTGGCCTACATGTCTGCTGAACATTTTCTTGTTTAATGATTGACATGGGAGGATCCTGTTCATTTTAGGTGTGGCTAACTCTAATCAGGTGATCCTGGGTGGTCCAAGAAAGCAAGAGGAACAAGCACTGAGGAACAAGTCAGTAAGCATCACTCTGCCATGGCTTCTGCTTCAGTTCCTGCCCTGAATTCCTTTGTTGATGGATTTTTGATGTGGAAATATAAGATGAAACAAACCCAAGTTACTTTTGGTCATGGTATTTTATCACAGCAATTGAAACCTACAAAGGACTCAGTCTATGTGTACTGTGTATATGCACTAGTCATTATTAAAAACTTAGTGTGACTCTCAGTTACAAAGTTACTAGATGTGTGCATCCAGGTAGGTGCTTGAACCTCAATAAATTCAAGCCAATCTCCCAAAGCATTATTGCGATGTCTGAAAAGATCACTTTGATGTTTGGTATTTAACATTCCATAGGACCAAATGGTCTTAGATGAAACCAAAGAGGGAAACAAACTGTGTGTGGTTTTGGTAAGTCAAAACAAGGAGTTTGGATTTAATTTTGAAGGTAACAGAAAATCATTAGTTGGATTTGATTAAACAAGTGAGGTATGCTTGAGAATTTAGAGATTTCACTTGACCTCTGTGATAGCCCGAGAAGAATCGAATCAAGAGATGAAATGGAACAGCCTGAGTGCTAGTTCAGCCATGGTGTGTAGTAAGTGTGGTGTTCAGGAATGGAAGAGGTGGCAGCCAGGAGAAGTGATGCTGAAGAGTAAGGAGCTGAAGAGGTTTGCAACCCCATAGGATGAACAATATCAACCAACCAGACCACCCCAAAGCTCCTAGGGACTAAACTACCAACCAAAGAGTATACATGGAGGGACCCATGGCTCTAGCTGCATATGTAGCAGAGGATGGCCTTGTCGGGCATCAATGGGAGGAGAGGCCCTCGGTCCTGTAAAGGCTGGATGCCCCAGTGTAAATGAATGCCAGGGCACAGAGGTGGAAGTGGGTGGGTGGGGGAACACCCTCATAGAAGCAGCAGGAGAGGGAATCGGATAGGTGGCTCCCAGGGGGATACCAGGAAAGGGGATAACATTTGAAATGTAAATAAAGAAAAAAATATATGAGAAAACCGGATGAAGGATGGATGATAATGAGAAGAATGCTGAGCTGTGGTACTTCTCAGCCATGCCACCGGCTTGAGGTCATATGTCAAACCTTGTTTCAGTACCTCAGCATGTAATCTTACTGGAAGGTGAGATATTGATTCCTCGCTGCTATCACCAAACAATTAACAAAGAGGAACTTAAGGGGAGGGAAGAGTTTATTTTGGGTCATGGTGTAAGATGAAGTCTGTATGGTGGTGTAAACACTACAGAAGAAACATGACCTATCTGGTTGTATTACACCCACTGTCAGGAAATAGAGAGAGATTGTTCATCTGGATTCTTCCATTTTCTTTTATTTTCTTTCAGGACCATGAGCTATTGGATAGTGCTGTCTGTGTTCAGGGTTGGTCTTCCTTCCTCTGGAAACAGCCTCACAGACATATCCAAAGGGATGCCTCCCAAATCATCCCAACTCTAATCGAGCTGATAATGAAGATTCACCATCACAGTAATCCAGTTAAAATGAAGCTATTAGGATGAACCCTACTTTACTATGACTGGCATTTTCATCAGAAGGGGAAGAGAAACCTGGGATAGATCATTTTCTTGTAGTCCTCAGAAAGAACCAATACTGTCAATGTCTGGCTTTTGCCTCTAGCCTCCCAAATGTGAAGAGAATAAACCATTTGGTCTGAGGAACTTCACTGTTGAGTAAAGTAATATAACCATGCCATGCAACTCAGGGTTCAATCACATCGCGTGCAGTGTCTAGAGATCATTAATCTTGATCTTAACTACATGTAGTCTAACATAATGCTTCCTACACTCATAAGAATGGCTGAGGACTGCCTGGTCTGGCCTCAGTGAGAGAAGACACACCTAACCCTCATGGGACTTGAGGCCCTAGGGAATGGAGAGGTCTGGTGGGGTTGGGGGGATAGGGACATCCTCTTGGATACTGGGGAGGAGGAATAGAATGAGGAACTGCTGGAGGGTAGACTGAGAGGAGGATAGTGCTGGACTATAAAAAAGATTTAATAATAATAATAATGATAATAGATTGAGACTGTTTAATAAACCACAAAGCCCCAAGTCTCTGTAATGCAAGTTTGAAAATTGTATAGGTATTAGGTTGACCAAGAATTCTCAAGGTGGGGTCACTCTTGTAGCTATCTTCTGAAGAGTGCACCAGCCTAGTCTAGTGGTTCACCTATGGTAGATGTTCAATAAAACCAAAGGAGCTTAGTTTAAGAATTCTGGACCAGCTAAGAATCCAACAGACAAGTAGTTATTCATCTCATTCTCTGCTTCTTAATGGGAAATATACAGGGAGTATTGTGATGACTTATTTTGGATGTCAATTTGACAAACCTGGGAAGAAGGACCCTCAACTGAGGACATGCCTACAATGGAATGACCTGTGGGCATGTCTGTAGGGGCATGATTTTTGGTTGTGAATTGATATAGAATGAACCAGTACACTGTGGGTGGTGCCTTCCTTTGCCGGGTAGGCCTAGGCTATATATGATGAGTCTTACTGTGAGTCTGGGAGCTAGCCCAATAAGCAGCATTCATTTGTGGACTCTGTTTCAGTTCCTGTCTCCAGGTGCCTGCCTCGAATTCTCCTAGTGATAGGCTGTAGCCTGTAAGCTTTCCTCCTCAAGTAGTTTTTGGTCAGAGTGATTTTATTATCATGACAGCAAAGAAGCTAGAGCAGATATATAGACTTCATGTTTTTGGAGAGCATGTTATGTTACGTGTATTTTGATACAGAGTTTGCATCAGTGGTCTGCCCAGAGCAAGGTATCATTGGAAGCAGAACACTTTTTTTAAAAAACAAAGTTAATCCAATGGTGTTGAGCAGGGAAGGTTTTGAAGGATAGGAGTAATTGCTGCAGCCAGATGTCTACCGCTGCATGTGATTGAAAATGGTGGTTGGGTCAGAGAATGCTAATCATCCATGAAGTGGGCTTGCCACGACTCTGACACCATGTCCCCTGGTGCACTCGGCAGTAGGTGCATCTTTGCTGAATGAATACAAAGTGAACTTGACGGGAAAGGAGACCTCGGCAGTCCTACAAAGACAATTTTGCAAGCTGTCTGCCTGTGGAGTTGGTGGAGTGTTTGCTCTGGAAGAAACAGCTGACGTCAACTCTGCTCTCTTTGTATCTCAAGGGCAGAGTTAGCCGTGCCTCTGGCCTGTGCGACACCCACAGAGGGAAGAATGGCGTCCAGAGGGAAAGGTTAAAGAACGGGTCAGCTGGGCGCCTGTGCTCCCTGCCCCTCCCTCCCTCTGTTTGTCATCTTTCTGGCAAGGTGAACTCAATGCGCAGTAATTCCTTCTGACTTTCTGAGAGCTGTGGAATACACAAGTGTAAGAAAAGTCATTCCAGCACTAACAGCATTAGCTTGGCTTTGTAACCCGATCACTTCGGCCAGAGAGAATAAAGAATCGGGGCCATGTAGAGGGGGCAAGAGGTAAAAGATAAATGAGGAGTTTTCACTGCTGAACCATCAGGAGTAAGTGTGGATGTATGTGCGCTTTGTTTAAATCACAGAGGTTTCTTTTCCCTTGGAAGAGGCCTGTCCAATATGAACCGAGGATGCATTTTATTTTCCTTGTAGCCCTGAGTAGCAGTCTTAAGGTTTTGCATATATGTAGTTATAAACATCTCAGGGATTAAAAATATCCTGGAGATCTTATCACCACAAGCAAAGGCAAGGACTGTATTATTACTGCATAGTCTAGACACATGGAATTTCTCATTCAATCCAGAGAAGCAGGATAGTTCAGCGGGATGAGGGGTGGTGTTAAGAACAAACCCCAGGTTTCATTTCCAATGATTTGTTAGAGGGGCTTGAAGAAATCTTATGGAGCCTAATTGTTCTCTCTGATAATTCCATATGGACCTAAAAACCTCCATCACAAGTCAACAGGTGTGACAGATTGTGTTCACTTTTGCCTGTGTGTGTTGTGTCAGTCCTTCAAGTCTCCAAAACATCAGGTCTGTGTGTGTTTGGATATTCAACTTCATGTTATATGAATATCTTAATGATTCAGATCACAAAGTGAAAATACTGTGAATGGCCAAGCCACAAATCTTGGATTTTAGTTGTAGCTGGTATTAGATGTGGGACCCCAGGCAACTTCTAAAAGTTCTCTGATCTTCCATTTTCTTATGTAAATAGATGGAGAGACCAAAGAGTGACTGAAGTTTAGACATTTTGCGTCCTCAGTGGGGAGTGATGGAGAGTGAGGTTTGCTTAGAGAAGGTCTGTGCTAGGTCCCTGTGCTTCACTAGTTAACAGGTATACATGTGTCTATGTGATTTGTTATAAGGATAATAAGAACCACTGCTGCATTCACAAAACCTATGCTTTTGCCAAGGCAGGCAAACATCATAGCTATTTTGTTTGAGGAACAAGGGACACCGTAGTAAACCTTCCTAGGACCACATTCCATTATCTCCCTGTGCTAAGGTAGAGAAGACACTACCTATTTCACAGAACAGGCTCACAGTACAGTCACAACACACAGCTGTTTGCTTTCCCCTTCACTGGGTTTCCTTCCTTGGGTTCACTGACCTTGCCTCCCAATCTCACTGTAGAAGCAAAGTAAGGACAGGCTGAAGCTACTGAGTCAAAATGCAGGTGGTTGTGTGTCTGGAGAAGGAATAAGAGCAGCCACCACTTTTAACTACCCAACACACAAAATGTCATTGAGGAATGGGGCCTCCAAGAACGGCAAAAATCTAGCTTTCCTAGAAGTGTACACGGCACCTGGGCATGTGACAGGAAGTGTGTAAAAATGCTTTTGCCACTACTGAATTCTTCCAGTTTAGATAATAGTAAAGATAAGAAAAACAGCATGGATTTAAGTATGGATAGATATTGTGAGGTTTTCATGATAAATTAGAGAGTGTCTAGTGACTCGTTGGTAAAAATGATTGACATTGGCTTCTTGAGGATCTTGTATTTGAATCTCATGATAGCATTTTATTTATTGTCCTTTCTATGTTAGGCACTAATCTGCATCACAGAGAAAAAAAAAAAGAAATCTATCTAAGTCCATTTAGGAAACCATGAAAAAGGACATGACAGAGAGCCATCATTGGCACTTATTGATTAGTTATTAGTCAGTGATGACTATTAACTAGTGACGAGTACCATGGTAACCACAGTGGAGACATGCACAGTCACTAAGGGAGGTAGCTATAATGCATGCAAGGAGGTGGTAAAGAATAAGTTTCTCAAAAGATGAAGACACAGCCCTAGGAGGGGATTGTTGTTCCTCCTTGTCTCCTTACATGAGAAGAGAATGCTTGGTATGCGCAATCCCTTAAGGAATCACAGATAGAGAGGGAAAGGAGTATAGAATAAAAATGCATGTTCAGTCATGAATCACTGCCAGCATCCTATCTATCATTT